>NW_006921535.1:3332179-3334267 GCF_000340215.1 Pseudocercospora fijiensis CIRAD86
CTCGCCCGCAATCGTAGGGGACGCCGGGTAGTAAGTTTAGTACGGCGCAGCGTTAGACTATCGCTAGCCTGTCGATAGTGCTTCCGAATCTAGACTATCCGCTCTCTAATATTAGACGGTTTTTATTTCTAAAATATTGCATACCGGCGGTTATCGCGGCGGTTAATCTAGACTACGTTTTCGATAGTAAGTCGTTTATATAGGCGGTTATAGCGCTTACTACGAAGAAGAAATAGTTAACGGAATTAGCGAAGGTATTATTAGGTAAGGGCCGATAGATAGGTCGAGCACTCTATAAGGCTATAGCCGACTATTTTATTAATAACGGCGACCCGCCGCCGTACTATTTAGGTAAATAGGAGTTTGTTTAGAAGGGCAAAGCGTTAGAGGTTAGGATTCCGGAGGCCGAGAAGCTATAGGACGCCGTACCTAGCTTCTTTACCCTCTACCGTAACGCTACGGCCTACGCGTCTAGTAGCCCGGTTAATAGTGCGGAAAGCGGCCCGACTAATCCCGTCGGTACGCAGCCTCTTTATACGCCTTCGGCTTTAGAATCGGTACTACCCTTAATAATATCCGCAAACCGACCGGCTTCGCTAAAATTGCTATCTTTACTAGCGTATACCCTTCCTAATTTACCGCTATTATAGGCACTAGCCTCCCTAACGTAGGCGCCGAGTAACAGCTCGCTGCAAGCGCCCGTACTAGCTCCCCCTAAGCTACTTGCTACTCCGATCGAGTCGGTATACGAAGAATACCTAGACCCTTCCCCTAAAGAACTTAAGTTCGAGCGATAGCGGCTCCGAGGGTAGCGCTCGCGCTAGACTTTAATTAACAAGCGTCTTCTTCGTACTAACGAGACACCCGAACAAGCGGCAATCCGGTAGTACGTAGAATACGAGGACTATAACAAGAAAGTCGATATACTAATCGCCGCTAATCCTATAGAGCGTAACAAGGCTAAAGATATACGCTTTATCTAGGCCGCAAAACTCGTACGTAACGTATACGCCGAGGACGTAGACGGTCGACTGCCTAACCTCTTTCGCCTACGCCTACGTAAGCGACTCGTCGAACACTATCTAGTAAGGCTTTAGTATTACCTATACTATCTATATCTTACTACGGGCGATCGGCGCTTCTAGATTCTACGCGAATTGTATTAGTATATAGGCAAGCTAGTTACCGATTTTAAAAGCCTACTCTTTACGTAACTATGCTCCTTTTAAATCGTAAACGACGATTACGCCCGTAAATACTCTATCTTTAGGACCGACCTCTACTCGGACGGTTATAATACGTAGTAGGAGATTTACGCGATACGCTTTAGCGAGTACATAGCGCTTATAACTGCGGGCGAATTAAAGGAGCTTCCTAACCTAGCTAACCTCGATACGAATTTTCTACTAACTATTACTTTCTACTACGCGAAGTTGTAGTACCGACTCCTAGTAAATATTACCCGCTTACGCGAGAACTTCCTTAGCTTAAGTACTTATACCGGCGATCTACGATTCTAGCTAGCACTATCTCTAATCCGCAATAGAGCCGTCGGTCTTATAGTACGCGCTATCTTACACTTCCTATAGACGGTCGACCTCGTATAAGAGTAGTTCTACCGCTTCGTCTCAAAGGAACATCGGGATAGCATTATAGTAGGCGGTTACCCGGTCCTATATAAGCGTAGCGAGAACGGTAAGGATGTATCCTACCGCGACTATAGTAAGGAATACTAGAAGATAGGTAAGCGACCTATTAGCGAATACGTCGGAGCGACGAAGTATTACGAGATCGACCTAACTACCTACGGCGAAGTCTAGTTCTTATAGATAGTAGCTACCGGACAACTCTCTATAGTACGCCTGCCTCTACTAGACTCCTAGCTTAAGGATTACACCGTTTAGCTGCTACTAATCGGTATAGAGCTTAGTGCCTAGTCGGCTATATAGCTCTATAAGTAGTACGAGTCCTCCCTTAACTCTAGTAGCCTGCCCTACCTATACTATCGCAACCTAGGTCGCCTAGCTATTACCTAGGACGTCGTCGCTTATATCTAGCGGTATATTACGGTCCGTAACGTATATACGC
>NW_006921535.1:3334595-3350588 GCF_000340215.1 Pseudocercospora fijiensis CIRAD86
AATAGATTAGAGCCCGCGCTAACGCTATAGTTCTACAATTTGCCGAAGACGGCCTCTACCGATCTAGTCTTCGATCCTTTAGGCGTCTAGGAGCGTATTATATAGGGCAATACTATTTTCAAGTACGATAAGATAGTAACGAATAAGAATTACTAGTAGTACAATATCGACTATACTTAGGATCCTATAGGTACATTCCTAGTACTGTTACCCGACTACTCGCTAGACGAGACCGACCTTACTAACGCGTACCTTTTCGGCAAAATCATCCCTCTAGAGCTCGCGACTCGGGCTAAGCCGGTTGCCCCGCTAACTAAGGCGATCTAGCTAAATTCCTCGCGCGCGTTACTATCGACTAAGTTAAACACTCGCTAGAAGCTAACCGCTAGCCCGTTCTTAGCGCCTCGCCTACCGTCGAAGATGCCGCTACTGTCTAACCTATTCTCTATGCCTACGAAGGCTCTAGTTGCGGCTTAGCTACTACCGCCTAATAATACGGTTGCGTAGCTATAGTATAAGCTCCTATCGCTTCTAATACGCTTACTACCTTTGCCCGCCCTATAGGAAAACACTATAGGCGCCTACGGACAATACTAATATAATACGACGGCAATTAGTGTACGTATACTTAACTTACAAGCTCTCTACTATATGCGCTAGTCCGAGTTAGTAGCAACCGAGGTACACTAGCTACAACAGATACTAGCTAAGGCATAGATCCGCGAAGCAACTAAGCGCTAGATAGCCTAGTAGTGTCGTCTTTCCGCTATAGTCTTAAAGGAGTCGCTTACGCTATCGCTAACCTATCTTTACTACGATTTCTTACGCGTCGCGCCGTAATAGGCAATCCCTATACTATACCTAATCTACGAGGACGCTTTTAAGCTGCTCGGCGGCGTATAAGGCAATGCTACTAAGGATAAGATCGCGAAGCTTAACGCATAGATAGCCGACTACTTTAAGCTATACGGTGCTATACGCGACGCCGATACGCTACTATTGCTAGGTGCCGACTTCCCTAATATCCCTATCGATTAGTTAGACCGCGCTACTACTATAGCGGACGTAGTTAATACCTCGCTATCCGATAATAAGACTATAAAGACCGTCGCGCCTTAGCCGTAGCTAAAGGCGGTTTAGACTATACCGACTAGCTTACGCGACGCCCTTCGTAACCGTCGTAGCAAGCAGGTATAAAACCGACGCAGTTATTACTAGAGAGATACGATTCTATACCTAGCATTACCGTTCTAGCATACTGTTTAGGCTTAGCCTTTATGCGACGCTATTACGCTCTTTTGCCTCAAACCTTCCTACGGTACGGCCTGCTAAGGACCTTTGTTTTAGGACACTATAGATAGTGCCGACCTTTTTTGTAGGAGGGGAGGCTATTACGATATAATACTATTGCATATACAATAGCAGGCAGCGGTTACTATCGACCGCTGCGGTCGCTATTGCTACTAATAGTAGGACTATTATATAGATAGCTTGCCTCGCGGCACCTTAGAGAATGCATTAACTTTTGCACCGTACAACTATTACGATGCCTTCGTACTATAACCGTGTGCCTAGCACTAGTAGGAACCTTAGTTTCCTCCGCGGCTACTACGATTACTACGGTTAGTACTAGCTAGTCGGATCCTTAATTCTAGTCGTTGCTAAAGCTAAAAAGCTCGTTTAGCTGTTTCTACTTTAACTATGAATTAAGTACGTGTTAGATTAGCCTATTCGAACACGCGACGGCGGTCTAATTCGAGAATAAGCTCCTACCTAAGCTTAGGGCGTATTTCCGAGATCTATATAGAATTAGTCTTAGGCGGAAGGTCGTCTTTAAGGGTTTTTAAATAGGCCTCAAATAAGCGAGCCGATTGATTAGTCTTCTATTTAGCTCGAAGATATAGGTCCTAAGTATATTATTGCCTTAGTATAGGGTTTCTAAGGGTATCTAGTATAATAGTTTTATAGGTCTGCTACTAAACAGCGGTCTAGTCGTCGAGGGAGTCGAAATAGTTATCCTATATACGCTTTAGGTCGCTATTAATGTACTGTATAGCGTATACGACTAAGGAATAGTCGTCTAGTAGCGCTCTTAGTGCGTTGCGCTAGTTAAGTTTACAGTTACGAATGTAGTCGTTGTACTGCTTCCGACTAGAGCTTTTAAATATAGTACAGTCCTTAAGTTTAGCATCCTTCTTTTAGATAGGTAGTAAAGAAGGTCCTACTGTTAGCTTAGTAGTAGTTGTTAGAGATTCCTAGAGGCGGCGAATCTCGAGAAGATTATCCTTTAGCTATTGTTCTTAACGTAAGGCAGTAAGCCTGTTTTAGGTAGCTTCTTAAAGTCTCGCTACTAGCTAAGGGCTAAAGGCTAGCTAGCTATATCGTCGATTAACAATGTTGTTAAGTATATCGTTAATAGGCAATTCTAGGTCGTTACCTAGAACTATAGGTTCTTCGGTAGGCCTAGTAGCAGGTTCTTTAGTAGGTAGCACTTTAGCAGGTGCTTTAGTAGGCACTTTAGTAGGCACTATACTACTAGCGTTGTCGTTGCTAGCGTTGCTAGCGGTAGCACGGTTGTTGTTTCGTAATAAACCGGCTATTATAAGGGGCGGCACTAATAATATATTATTAGCCCCTAAGATGCGGATATAGCGGAATTAGTAGATATTAGTCTAGTACGATTAACTTAGTGTAATAGGCCGTATAGAAGGCCTTGCTTAATAATTAGTACAGTTGCTTCGATAGAATAGTACGTGTAGGTCCCGTTCTTCGGGCGTAATATAGTTAGATTAGTCTTATTCGTAGCTATACCGCTAAAAGCTTGAAATAGGGACTATCTAGCTGCTACCCTTAAAGGGTAGATCGAATACTATATAAGAAGGGTATGTTAGTAGGTAGATAGGGTAGTAGTAGGTATAGGTAGTATTCGATAGAGATCTAAGAGGAGAGGGAGGAAGGCAGGCTAGTTAGCCTAACGCTAAGCGCTAAGCCCTGCCTAAGGCATTAAGACCCTAGCTTTACTCGAGCCTAGTTATATACTAATCACGTGTAACCTCTTTGGTCCTAATAGCTGTTTAATTCCCTAACTGCTCGGCAGAATATTATTATCTAGATCTAGGTAGAACTTATCGATTTCCCTAGAAGTCCTCCTCCTTAAGAAGTTCTAATACTTTCCTACCGAACTATTCGACAATATTAAGTACTAGGATAGCTCCTCCCTCGGTATCGGTATAGTATATAAAAGAGCTATAAGGCAGCTCTATAGAACGTTCTACTAGTTACTCGCTATACTAAGGCCGAATACTAGTTCGTTCCTTAGAACTCTTAGTTATTTAGGAGATATAAAGGGTAGGGCAGGTAGTAACTTCGTATTGTATAAGGAGGTAGAGGCTACTATAGAAGAGGCCTTTAACCTATAGAAGATAGTAAAAGATATAGAGGCAGCTATAGGTCTAGGTACCTAGTTAAATTTCTAGTAGGTAGAGTATAAGGATATTTAGAGGGAGTATTAGGTAGAGTTGCGAAGGCAGGTATATAATATACTCTAGAAAACAGGGATAGTGCCTATAACTATAACTATTAGGCTCTTTAACCTTCCTTATTTTTCCCTGTTTTCTTTTTATAAAAATCCAAACTAATACAAATTAACCGGAATGTCTATCTTCTTTTAGTTCTTTAAAAAACCTAGCAGCGTAGCTAGTAGCGTAGCCGGTAGCGTAGCCGGCCTTTTTACTCCTTAGTACTAACGGGATTTTGGGAGACTTCTATTCCGTACGGCTAATAAAGTATACTATACTATATATATATACTTAGAGAGTATTTAGAGCGCGGTATATAGCGCCGTATAACAGCGGCTTATTTCGTATATAGAAAAGCTTGCAGATAATACTACGAACATCCTTCCTACTAGAATATCTATCCTACCTAGCACCGTCCCGAATATAGACATTCTAGCCTTTTAGAATCTAATCGAGTGCTTTAAAACCCTTGTCTATAATCGTTATACGCTTCGCGTAGATAGCTATAAGGTTAACCGCTAAAATAGTATTAGTATAGTCCGAAAAGAGGTAGAAGAGAAATATATATTTAAAGATACGAACTAGGTAGGCTTCTATAGCCTCTTAAAGGGCGCCTATCGCGGAGGCTTAGAAGCGAAGGTCCGTTCTATAATCCTAGGCAATTTCGCGAATAAGTCGTTAGAAAGGAGCTTTACGGATTAGGAGCTTAGAACTCTTCTAATACTACCGAATCTTACGGAGGGCTACGGCTAAAGAAGGATTAGTAAAAAGACAGTAAGAATGCCGGCTACGCTACCGGCTACGCTGCCGGCTACGCTGCCGGCTATAAATAGGACTTACTTCCTAGGCGCTATCGACGCTTCGTACGATTGCTACTAGTAGTAGAAGCGCTAGTTGTCGTCTTACGTAGAGCCTTGCCCGCCGTTGTCTTACGTAGAGCCTTACTCGCGACGCCCTTTCTAGTACCGGAGCTAGCGGCAGTAGTAGTAGCCCTCTTACGTTAATATACTATACTCGTTCTACTATTTCCGGTCTTATTACGACCCGTAGAAGCACTAGGTCCCTTCTTATAAGGCGTCGTAACTTAGTTAAGTAGACTCGCTATTATAAAAGTCGTCGAATTAAGGAAAAAAGTGCGTTACGAAGATATACGAAGACGCGCGCGGAGCGAGGATATTGCGGAGGTAGTAGATATAGAGCGTAGAGGTATAGGTATCGATACGAAGGTTGAATATAGCGGTAGTATCGCGGTAGGGCTAGGTAATAGAGTAAGCTTCGCGCAAGCCTATATTATAGTAACGTTAGAGTAAGGAAAGAAGGCAGGTACGGCTAAAAAAGGCAGGTACGGCAGACTTTGAAATATAGCCGGCATATATAGCCGGTATAGTAATAGGCGAAAGCCTCCTTTTAATAAATAGCCGGCGTAATAATAGTATCCTACTATAGTATAGATATTCTTTAGTAATACCTTTACTAGCTATAGTAATCTTATAAGTAACCTAGGCCTATTGCTAGTAAATATAAGAAATATTAGGTAGGCTATACTAAACAAGCTAGTTATTTAGTAGGAAAAGGCCTACTACCGTCTCTATATACCGGCTACGAGTACCGGCTATCGCTCTAAATTCAACTCCGCCCTATCTCGGAGGCTAAGGTACCGAGCGGAAACCCTATAGCTTATATTTACTCGGTTGTCGCGGAGCGCTTATAGGTAAGGTATTAGAAAAGAGTATAAAAAGTACGAGAAGAGTATCCTAGGATATAGGTCGTAAGTGAATAAGAGTAGTACGCCTAGTTATTTATATAGTACGTTACTCTATACGACTAAGAGCCTATATTATCTTATGCTTCGCTTATAAGACCTCGACTCTACTAGTATACTATCGATCTCCTCCTCGGTCGTTAATACGCTGTCTTAATTCTTCTTCGAGTTGCCGGACTTAGTGCGTATCTATAGCTATATAATAGCGCTACGTATTATAGAGAATCAACTCCGCCGTATCTCGAAGGCTAAGGTACCGAGCGGAAACCCTATAGCTTATATTTACTCGGTTATCGCGGAGCGATTATAGGTAAGGTATTAGAAAAGAGTATAAAAAGTACGAGAAGAGCATCCTAGGATATAGGTCGTAAGTAAATAAGAGTAGTACGCCTAGTTATTTATATAGTACGTTACTCTATACGACTAAGAGCCTATATTATCTTATACTTCGCTTATAAGACCTCGACTCTACTAGTATACTATCGATCTCTTCCTCGGTCGCTAATACGCTATCTTAATTCTTCTTCGAGTTGCCGGACTTAGTGCGTATCTATAGCTATACAATAACGCTACGTATTATAGAGAATTTCTCGTTAAAGTTTCTCTCTCGTAGGCTTGCTATCTACCTCGTAGTATAGAGGATTAAAGTACTAATACTAAAGAATCTCCTTATAGTTAGGATACTAGGGCTCCTTAGGACCTTTATATTTTAGGTCTAAATAGAGACGTATTATAAACGTTCTATCGCCCTTTCGCTTACTACCCGCTAGGTCGCGATATACGAAGAAACTAATCTAAATATAGCTCGTCTCTATAATAGCCGGGTAAATATAGAGCGCTAGGTTTCTACTTCGTACCTTAGATTTAGGGACGGCGCGGAGATAAAATCAGAAATGTAGCCGGCACCTATAGCCGGTAAAAGGATACGAAAATAGGCCTCCTTCTAGGTTAATCTAACGACTAAATACAATTTCCAACTAATCCGCTATAAACCGACGCCGAATTTTAGCTAGAAGCTATATATCTTTATTTTAAAGAGTAACCCGCTTCGTATAGATAGTAAGGAGGTTTAAAAGCTTAAGCTCGGTTACGAGAAATACCTCCGTAGCTTCCTAAAGAGCACTAATCGCCTTAGCCGTAAATCGTATACTAGACTGAAAATCTAATATAATTTCTCGGACGAGTCGCTAGAAGGGAGTCTTAGGGATTAAAAGCTCGGTCCCTCTTTTGTTTTAGAAAAGCCGGATCTAGCGAAGGGTAATAGTACCTAGTTTAAAGCGCTGCTTCTTTATCGTCGAGTCCTACCTTATTCCCTTTCTTTTAATAGAAAGATAACTTTTCTTCGCAATAGTCTTCGTCCGCCTACTCTTTTTAGCCTTCTCCTATCTACCTATAGCCTTCTTATTTTTCGGTACTGTTTTCCGAGGAACCCCCTTCCTTCGTATATACTATAGAGAGCCTTACTCTTCCGATATCTCGTTCTCGCTACGGTCTCCCTATACTTAGCTTACTTTACCCTTGCCCTTTAGCCTCTAAAGATATTTATCTACGCGTTTAGGCGACGAGGGTATATCGGTAGGACCTAGAAAATTAATAAGTATATAATCGTAAGGAGACATTAATACTTCTTACCTTCTAGAACAAATAGTCTTCTATTAAACCGCCTTAGTAGGTTATCGTTAGATTCGAATAAAGGATAGTAGCTTAAGGAAGGGGAGGTAGCCGGCTTAGGAAGGCCCGAAGAGCCGAATCCTTAAGGTATATTTATCTTTAAGAATATAGGGAAAGGGAAGAAGGAGAGGAAGAGCGAATAGAGAATTAGAAATAGTCCGTAAGTAAGTAGGGTCGGTTGCTATAGCAACTAGTCTGTTTAGGTCCTAGGAATTCGAAATATATTTCGGATATATGCCGGCTATATACGCCGGCTATATTACCTTATACGTAAACGCTTCGTCTCCTTAAAGCTACTCTAAGCCTATATACGTTTCCGCTTCTCGACCCGGTATCGCCTTCTACCTCCGCCCTCCTCCTCTTCGTTATCGCTAATTAGGGTTTCGCTTAGACTAAATTTCGTATTCTCTTCGCGCTCCTAGGTTTCTTCGATCTTAAGGTTTTCTAATTCCTCGATTAACTCCTTTAGTATAATCTTTAGTAACCTACCTTAGCGATTCTAGTAGAGGAGATAGTATCGGAATACTATAATAGATTCGAAGGTAGTAGGCGAGTATATTCGATTAAAGCGGCCCTAGTAACGAGCGATACTAAAAGACTTCTTATAGCCTATACCTACGCTCGGGATAGCGAAGACGTCCCGAGCGACCGACGCTATTATTAGAAACTTAGGCTCTAACCGCTGCTATATAGCGAGAATATCGTCTCCGAATTCGTCTAGAAGACCGGTAAGATCTAAAGATTATTAGCCCTCTTTCCGAGCCTACGGGTTTATACTTACTCGCGCGCCGATAGAGATCGAACTCTTCTTTATTTACTTTAGTAGTTGCTTCCTCTTCTACCTCTACTTCCTACCTACGAAATAGGTATAATATCGGAGCCTTCTAAACCTTCTTTTTCTTTATAGGAGCTATATTTAGACTAGTTTCTTTCCGACGCTCGTAGAATATCTTTTCTAGAATAGTCTAGTAATGCTTCGGCTATACCTCGTCCGCCTTCTATTCCGGCCTCTACTAGTATATATCCTTTTCTACCGGGTTAAGCAAGTACGTAACGCTATAGATATCCCCGAACGACTTAAAGGTAGTACTATAATATTTATGTAACTTAGTATAGGAGAGGTCTATAGCTTTCGTTATAGCTACTTTCTAAGGAACGCTCTTCTTAGCTAGCTTAGCTACGGTTTCCTCGAGCTCGTTAAAGAGCTAGTTATAGTACGTAAAGATAAGGTAGATCGTCGGTCTTCGGGTTCTTCTAATCGTAGTAGTAACCTTCGCGTAATACTTACTAATATCGACGAGATACTCTACTTAGCGCTATTCGGCGGCGGTAAGGCCGAGCTACTTAATACCCTCGGAACTCTAATAGATCTCGAGAGCGGTACGTAAAGTATATCTCCTTATAACTATATAGAAAGTCGAATCGAACCGGGTCTTAACGTCTTAGGTAAAACGGAGTAGGCGCTAAGGAGGCCGCTTTTACTATCGCTTATTCTATACGATATTCTAGGCATCGGTTTTAGGGCGCTCGATTAGGTTCTTTTAAATAGCCTCGAATCGGTTATATCTTTATAAGCTCGAGTTCGTATATATTACTAGACGACGAAGCTAGAGAAAAAGAGTTAGAACTATACTAGGTTGCCGGCTATAGGTGCCGGCTACGGACAAAAGTTATACCTTATACAAAACGAGAGCGAGGCTCTCTACCTTATCCCGTCTTATTGCTATAATAAGTTTCTCGACTTTCGACTTTGCTTTATCCTTATCTAGGATCTTCTATTAGTCGTCGTTTAATAGTACAATTTTAAGCGTCTTAAAGAGGGCTCGGATCGCGATTTAAACTATATAAGCGAGGTAGGGAAACTTCTATAGGGATGTAACTAGTAACGACGTCGGCTCCGATTTAATAGGGCTAGGGCTATTAATAGGCTCCTCTTTATCGTTATTATCGTACGTATTATCGTGCGTATCTAGAATCGTAGCGAGCTTAACATTCGGAAGATTAAGCTAGATTATAGACCTTATAATCTCCTCTACGTACTCGACCCTATCGATATAATTAGTAATTTCAAAGATATATACGAGTAAATTGTATATATAACGCCTTATATAATATTCGATTATTACTAGCGTTGTCCGTAGTAATCGAGATTAGTTTCGTTATTACGCTAACCCTATCTATTGCCGTATAGACAAGCTTCGCTATATCCTTACTAGTATAGGAACCTAGAATTTTAGGGAATCCGATTATAAGTTCCTAGAGTTTCTAATCCGAATTAATAAAGTATAGTATAATCGAGAGGAAGGAGGCTCTTATAGTCCGGCTTAACTAGCTATCGATAGTAATAGCTACTCGGCGAGTATTACGGAGGATCTCCCGAATATCGTCTAACGTAGCCTCTTTATTCTTTTCGAATATAATACGCTAGGTTATCGCGCCGAGAAATAGGGGAGGGTAGTTTATAAGATATAGGTATATCTTCTATATAGACTCCCTTTCGTAGAAGTCTTCCGGAAGACTATTTATAGCTAGTATTTCGTTTGCTAGTTGCTTAAAGTCTTCGGGGGAGAAATCGGTAGCCTTTAATCCTAGAGCTTCCTTAAGCGTAGCCTATAATAATTAGCTAGACCTCTACGGTTGATTTAAGTAGCCGGAATCTATAGCCGGAATCTGTAGCCGGCAGCTATAGCCGGCATTTTAGAAGACGTACCTCTTTCTAGAACGCTGTATCTATATTAACTCTCCTCTCTCCTTAAGATTCCCGATACCGTTTAGAATAGAGATAGTTCGTAGGCGATAAGTTCCTATCCCCTAGTTTCGGGTATTTTAAGATTAAACCGTAGAAGTTGTAGACAATTACTAGTTAACCTTTAAGTCGAGAAGTCGTATAACGGTATAATGCCCCCTCTATAAAGAACTTCTAGAATATATCCGCTCGCTCCTTACTCCCCTATCGCATCGAGTACTTCCGGAGTTTATACTCCTTTAAACGTAAGTATAAAGGGAACTATATCTTATAGACCTATTAATTAAACTACTCTATATACTCGGGTTTCTAAAGATACGCCTAGCTAGCCTTTTCGAAGATTTCCGGGTTAATACTCGATGTTCTTATATCTCCGAACAACCTTCTACTTAGACTCCGTAAAGGTAAGGACTAGGTAGTAGTACCCTATAATAAATTCCTACTACTAGGATTCGGAGAGGATAAATCTAGCCCTAATCGTCGTCTAGGACTCGATAGGCTCGAAGGTAAGTATACGACCTCCTTTCGACGTTGTCGCAATCTCGCTCGTATACTAGACTATTTCGACTATCGTCTCGTTATTACCCTTCCTAGTATAGCTCCTAGTATATATACAATATCGGTCGGTATATTTTAAGGTTTCGTACGGTAAGGTAAGGACTTAGGAGTAATAGATGTATACTAGTAGCTATAGGGAAACACCCTTTCTTTTATAGTATCGTATCGTTAGGAATAGCTAGGTAGTAAATAGCTAGCTACCTTTTTTTTTGTTTCCTAGCTACCTAACTACTAGATTTTTTTTCCTAGCTACCCTAGCTAGCCTAACTACTAGAATTTCTTTCCTAGCTATCCTAACTACCTAAATTTCGCCTTCTATACGGCGGCTCTCTCCTACTAACGGAACCGAGCTACTATACCTAACGAATCTAAGCTCGTTTTTAGTCTTAATCTATCCTCTTTCGGTATAAGATACTCGATAAGTAAATGCTTAGGCCGAGTCTAACTACGAAACCTAAGACTAACTAATAGCTCTATTAACTAATCCTAATCCTCGAACTCCTTCCGCTTCTTAGTAAAGACCTTAAAGAGCGCTCGAGCTTCTTCGGGTACCTACGGAGCAGTCGAGATAAAGCCGTATCGCTGAAATAGGTAATCCTTCGGAGGCTTATATAGAGATTTAGAGAATTCTAACGCTAACCTATCCTACTAGTAGCTTAGATTCCGGATATAAGCCCTCTCTGCCTTAGTAAAGATTTTATATAGTAGTAGCACTCTGCCTTCGAGAAACGCTTTCTATTTAACTGTTAGTATCTACCGGCTACGAACGCCGGCTATATATGCCGAGTATAGAATAATTACCTATACCCCTTCCTCCTATAGTAGTACTTCTACCGTCCCTAGATACCTAGCCCCGATTATATTAATCGCAAGCTACTTTGCCTTTATAGACGCAAAGGCTTCGCTCTAATACTAATAAAGAAACTTCTACTCTATATCGAGGATATAAAGACGACTAGTCTCGATTCTAATCCTTACTAGCTTTTCGTAGCAGCTTTAACTATAATTTTCTAGATTGACAGGACCTATACCCTAGCCCTTTACTAGTATCTCGTCTCTTTAACTATACTCGATCTACTCCTAGCGCTTATCGTCTATAGCGTTAGGCCCTAAGACTATACCTCTTACTAGATCGACGTATAGTATCTCCTCGCTTTTTTCAGTTCCTTTATTCGTAGCACTAAGCCCTATCGCGGCATCCTAAACTCTAGTATTATTGTTCTCGGCTATCTAAACATCTCCGTTACTATCGGTCGTATCGATAGAGGTAGCGGCTATAGGTCTAAATACTATTAGTTAACGTATTAAAGAAAAATATACCGGCTATAGCTGCCGGCTACGGCTACCGGCTATAGCTACTAGCTACGGCCGCTAGCCAGATCAACTTACGCTACTAGAACTTCACGCTCGAAAACTAGCCGCAATTCTTTCCTCCTCTTAGCCTTCTCTTAGGTTATCTTCTTATTCTAATCTTTACTTTTTTCTATAGGCGCTAGCTATCGATAGAATGCCTTATTCCGCGCCTTTCTTCTCTTATCCTTAGCTCTTTTATCCTTATCTATCTTGTCCTTTCTCTCGTAGTCTTATATAGAATTCTTCTCCGTAGAGTACTCCTCTTTAGTCTTGCGCTTTTTAGTTAGACGCTTAGGTAAAACAAACTCGCGGTTTTTAGTTCTATCTTCTATTTAGCGCGCGGCGCGCTTCTCTCTTACTATTATAAGGGAAAGTGTTATACGAGGGACGATTAGTAGTTAGGTAATAGTATAGTATTAGTAAGAGTATCTACGGTCCTACGGAAGCATATATAGGCCCGGCGTTCCGTGCCTGCTATAACAGTACCCCCGTCCGATAGAACGAAAGCTAGCGTACTAAGATAGCCGTGCCCGTACTCCTCCTAGAATTCCGTTTTCCTCGCCTAATATATCTCGTATAGCTTATGCCTTTTTATATATATTAGGGTATCTCTACCTCCTTTCTTTAGTTTCGTATTATATCGGCGTATACTAGCTTAGGGCGTCGCTTAGTCTCACTTATCGGAGTTAACTAATTCTAGTTCCGTCTTAGAGCTAGTAGCCTTAGCCTTAGTAGCCTTGCCCTCCGTAAAGCTCTGTAACTTACGTATCTTTTTCTTTGTAGACGAGTCGCCGTCGGCCGCCTTACGCTTAGACGTATACGTACCCGCGGTCTTAGCTAGGCTAGCCTTAGCTTAGTACGTGCCTATTAGCTATATAGGGATCTTTAGCGGCGACAGCTAGGGTATAGGCGCCTTTGTCTTAGTTGTTAGTAGTACCTATAGGGTAGGTAGCTTTATAGGTAGGGCGAGCTTATCCTTAGGTGCTGCCGCGTACTTAGACTTGCGTCTAGATAGGCCTAGCGTCGGTAGCTGCGGTGCTAGTGCCTACGCTAGTATAGCGCGAGTCTTCTATAGAGGCTAGCTAGGCTCGTCTATTGCTATAGTACTAACGTAGGTTATAGCTTTTACTACTATAGCGAGCTCGTCTAGAATATACAGGTACGGATCGGCTTACTATTAGGGTATAAGCGCTCCGTAGCGTCCGGCGATACCTTTTAGTCCTAGTCCTCGATAGAGGGAGATAGGGTCGTCGTCCTCCTTATCGTAGTTATATAGGATATCGTTTAGGCGTAGCGTCGCGTCCTTCTTATAGGCCGTTCTTAGTATCTAGTCTCGATCCTCTCGTAGTATATAGCCTATTTGCAACTATAGATACGCTATCCGAAGGAAGTAGTCTAGGGCCGTATCTGTAATACCGGCGTCTGCCTTATAGTTAAGGGCTGCTTTTATATTCTCTAAGACGTAGTCCGGTACCGCGACGATGTCAATTTCTATAGCCTACTTAACCTAGTCGTCCTTAAAGGTTAGCTATCCGGCTAAGATAGCCTTTAGCTACTTGCCGTAGAGCGGGTATACTAGATCCTCGCGGTATTTCTTCTAACGCTTCTACTAGTTACGTACGGCTATTGGCGGCTCCGTCTTACTAGGGATATCTATTAGAACCTAAGAGATTATCGCCTAATCTAGGGCATTGTCGATAGAGGTAACCTAGACTTAGTACGCTGCCTTGCGCCGGAAAACTGCGCTACCTATAAGGATATACTAGCTATAGATTAGAGCGATCTTGTGTCTACCGTCCGTGTTTGCTATATAGTATAGGTATAGAGGGCCGATTAGCTTGCGTTTAGTACGCGGGAAGCCGTACGCCTCTACTAAGTAGGTATACTAGGTACCGAGCTCCTTTAACGAGATCGTAGCGTCGTCGATTATCTAGAACATATTGCTAAGCTTAAGGTCTAAGAGTTGCGTACCTATAGGCGGTATATAATTAATCGTAACGAAGCCTAGTATATTATAGATCGGCACCGTAGTATCCGCCTAGTAGCTAGACTTAAGCTATTGCTCGACGTCGGGGTATTGCATTCCGGAACGCTATAGGTAAGTGTCTTTATCTATATTAGTAGCGCCCTAACGAACCTTCTTATCTATCGGCGTATATACGCTTATCGGGATAGCGATTTATACGCTCGTTAGCGTAGCTATTGTAGCTAATAACAGGATCGAGACTTCGATATTTGTAACTCGCGTAGGGGCCTCTTCCTAAGCGTCGACGTCTATAGGTGCCTCTTCTAGAATCTCGTCGTCCTCTTATCGGTAAGATAGGCTAGCGTCTCTAGGTCCTACGTCGGGCGTTGCCTCGCGTAATAGCTATAGCGTAGCGTTCTATCCGAGGAAAGGTAGGGAAGTACCTTCCTCTATATTGCCCTTATTTATAGTCTATATACGATAAAATATCGCTACGAGCGCGCTACGTAGGTTAGAGCCTATTAGAGAATCGGTATACTTTACTAGGAAGTTCTCGTATCGCTATTGCGTAGTATCCTCCTTATAGGTACGTCTCGTAAAGCTAAGTTCTTATACCGGGTTTAAGACGGTATAGGTCTAGCGTACCGTATCGTTAACCTAAACAAGGCAGTCTACGGCTAAGTCGTCCTTACGTATAGCGTTAATAATTGCTACTACGGCCGCCGTAAAGGCGTAGCTTACCGCGCGCTAACGCGCGCCTAAAGCCGTAACCGTATCGTATACCTCCTTACCGATATCTAGGGATACTAAAGGAAGGCGCTTACGACGAGGCTTAGGTAGGTTATTATCGTTATCGTCTCCGTCTAAGCTATTCTGCTCGTTAGAGGCGTTCTACTCGCCCTATCCGCGCTACTTTGCCTTACCTAGCATAGTCGGCTACGCCTTGTCCTTCTATTGCTTAGTAGGGTATTACTACGGAGGTGCTACCTTGTCTCGAGAGGAGTCCCTAGTAGTAGAGCTCTCTACTAGGTATACGGTAATATCGTATCCGTATATAGTACTAAAGGCGGGCTCCGTATTACGCGAGAGTATTATAAGAAGGGTATATTAGTAGGTAGATAGGGTAGTAGTAGGTATAGGTAGTATTCGATAAGGAGCTAGGAGGAGAGGGAGGAAGGCAGGCAAGTTAGCCTATTACTAAGCGCTAAGCCCTGCCTAAGGCATCGAGACCCTAGCTTCACTCGAGCCCGTTTATATACTAATTACGTATAACCTCTTTAGTCCTAATACACGCTTCCCTTCTAAAGGCCGCGCCCTCGTAGCCGGTCTTTATTCTAGTCTTAACCTCTATTGCTACTAACTTAGCAGGTCTAATAAGCCGCTTAGTCCGCGCTAAATTAAACGCACAACTACCGATTATATAACTATATCAAACCTTACCTCTAATATAGCACAATGTCTAACTCTAACTACGCTATCCCTATATATAATAAGCTATAAAGTAATATATATCTATAAGAATTAAGGGCCTTCGACTAATTACAATACGAGCGCGTCTTCCCTACTATAATAGGTAGACGTACGAGGTATTGCAGCCCTGCCTCCGCTCTAAGTAATGTCGTACCGAGTTCTTTACGTCTACTCTTAAAAGACCTAGCAATGTCCGCTTCCGAGGGTTTGTCCGTTCCGAGGGTTGTTCTTATTGTTACGAGGGCTATTGTTTACTATCGTAGTTTCACTAGCCCTAATTAGTTAGGTTTGGTAGCCTTTAAGTGTTAACTAATTATATCTTTTTAAAAAACTTAGTTCTTCTAGTTTCTATAGGTAAAGGCTATTATAAGTACAGTAGTAGAGGTTCGCCTCGCTTAAAGGGTTAGATAGATCGAGGAGTAACCTATTGTCCGCAAGATCGACCTTAGCTAGCTTAGCTCTATAGTTTTGCCCTTAGTTAGTTAGTCTATTAAGCTACTTAATCTTTTAGGCGGCTTAAAGTTTTGATTAAAGTTTTAATTAAAGGTGCCTTAGGGTCGTAGTGTAGGTAAGGTTGTGTCCGTAGGCGTAGTAATAATAGCAAGTAATGTTAATAATAGCGGCGCTAGTCGTCTTAGCGCTAACTTTACCTTGCTTTCGATTTCCTTCTTCGACTAATAATATACTCCGTAATACTATTACTAACATAGCCGCGCCGGCCGTGTCGCCCTTTAGCACTAGCGTAATGCCGTCGTTACTATTATTATTACTAACACTATTCGCCTACGCGCGCGCGCTGCCTCTATCGACTGCCTAGGCCTTAGGCCTCGATAGTATATAGAAATAAGAGGGGCGCTAAGAGGAGGGTCTTATAGGGTACGCTAGTAAAGAGGTAGATTCCTTAAAAGAGTAGGCGATTTAGTAATAGTTATAGTGCGCTCGTTAGTAC
>NW_006921535.1:3350722-3390160 GCF_000340215.1 Pseudocercospora fijiensis CIRAD86
AACATTATAGGCCCTTAGCCTTCTTCTTATTCTTTACGCTAGTCTAATACTTATCTAACAACTTAGTTATATCCTTAAACGAGTCTTTAGCCTCCTATAAGTCCTATTTAGGCGAATAGCCTTACTATCTTAATAGGTACTCCTTCTTGCCCTACCTAGTCCGATGCTTTAGGATACGTTCTATAGACTATAGCTCTTCGCTATTAGCTAGCATGTCCTCGGATTTAGTAGGTGCTTCATCCCCTTCGCGTAGGTAGTACGGCTTAAGGAGGGATATATAGAAGGTGTTATAGATAGTATAATAAGGTAGAAGCTATAACTAATAGGCCTAGGTGCCCCTAGGTTCTCGGATACGGAAAGGGCTAATATACCTTAGTGCGAGTTTAGGCCTTGTTTTGCTATTAGGCGAGGGGTGTTTACGGATACGGAGGTTCTTTATGCTAAGCATAACTAGGTCGCCTTGCTTAAAGGTTATTAGAAGGTAGTGTTTGTTATAGTAGGCCTTCTAATAGGCCTAGGCCTTTGCTAGTTTGTTAGCTATCTTAGCGTGAATTTCTCGCATCTTTTGAACCCTCTTAATAGCCGCTAGTGTCTTAGGTTAACCCGCTTCCCTTTCCTTACGCTCGGCCTCGAGCGATAGGGGGTCTTATAGTATAGTAGCGTTCTAGCCTATTATAGCGAAATAAGGTAAAACCTTAGTAGATAAGTAGACACTGTTGTTATATACGAATTCGGCTAGTTATAGGAGGTTGACCTAGTCGTTAGGGTTCTCGTTAATGTAGCTACGTAGGTACTGCTATAGCGTAGCATTTTGCCTCTCGGTCTAGCTATCTGTTTATAGATAGAACGCTATAGATAGGCGATGCTTAAGTCTTAGCTATAGGCATATCTTACTCTAATAGTAAGATATAAATATCGAGCCTCTATCGGAGACTATCCCTTTAGGGGTTCCCTAATAGCTACAGAAGATGTTATTCTATAGTAACTTAGCTAAGTTAATAGCTGTCTAATCCTTCCTAGTAGGGATGTAACGAGCGCCCTTAGTAAATCGGTCTACGACGACTAGGATAGCGTTAAAGATGTCTTTGCTTTCTCTTCGCTTAGTAGGGGGAAGACCTATAATAAAGTCTATTGTAAGCTCTACAAAAGGCTTCTTTAGAATAGGGAGTGAAGACAACTCGCTAAATAGTAAGTGCTTTAGTACTTTAACTCGCTAGTATACTATATAGGTCTGTATATACTCCTTTATATACCGCTTACTATTTAGCTAGTAGTATATACGCGATAGTAACTCGTACGACCTCTCTATACTATAGTAACTAGCGAGCTTACTATTATAGTGCCTCTTTAAAAGCTCTTGTCTAATCGATTGTTTAGCGGGGACATAGTATCTGCCCTTAAACTTTAAGTAACCTTTGTCGTCGATCGACTAACTATTACTCTTACTAGATCGAGTCGCCCGTCTACTTATAAGCCTATTAATACGCTCGATAGCAAAGGCGTCCCTCTGCTAAGCACGTAATAGCTTATCTATAAACAGTTAACTATCCCTAGTTATAAGGTTATTTAATAGCATCCGTACTGTCGAACGAGGTACGTATTATATATATCTAATAGTACTAGTAGCCGGATTAACTGCAACCTCTTCTATAGTACTATCGCTATAGATAGCAATATCTTCAATCGAGTCGTTATAGCTCGAGCGATCTACGTCCTTTTTGACGTATACTAGAAGAACGACAACTCCGCTATAGTATTTGTTGCCGCCGCGGGGTCCGGAAGTCCGCTTATCCTACGTTTGCTTATTAACAATACGGGCTATAGCAATCTTATACTATAGGGTTAGAAACAATAAATTAATAGATTGCTAAGTCCCGCTATCGTAATTAGGTCGCCTCGATAGGCTATTAGTAGGGTTGCTTACGCCTAGCCGATATAATATATCAAAATCAAACCTAGCGAGGTAGACGGCCTATCTAGCCTATCGACCTATAACCCTAGTAACCTTCGTGATTCTACGGAGGTTGTTATAGTCCGTATAGACCTAAATAGTATGCTATATACTATCGAGATAGTAGCGCTAGTGCTTAAAGGCCTCTACGATTGCTAAGAGCTCTTGCTTATAGGTCTTATATCGACGTTCTATATCGATTATCTTTCGTAAAAAGAAGGCAATCGGGTACTAGTAATAGTTATTATCTAATTGCTATAATATAGTAGCCGATATAGCGAACTGTAAAGCGTTAGTCTCAATTCGGATCTGCTTGCTTAGTACGAAATAGTATAATAAGGGGATATTAGTAAAGCGTTGCTTTAGGCCGTTAAAAGCGGCTTGTGCTCTATTAGTCTATTTGAACTCTCTAGTTAGGTTGGCCTTAGTTTTAATAAGCTTAGTTAGGGGCATTATATACCGTAAATAGCCCTTAATAAACCGGCGGTAGAAATTAGCGAAGCCGAGGAACGATTAAAGCTCCTTAATAGACGTAGGAATAGGCTATTTAGTAATTGTTTTAATCCGATTAGGATTAGCCTTAATACTATTAGTTAATACGATAAAACTAAGGAAGGCTACCTCCTTAGTAGCAAAGGTGCATTTAGAAGGCTTGTAATATAGTCTATAGGCTCGTAGGCGATCGAGCACCTTACGGACTATAGCCTAGTGCTCCGCAATATTAGGTAAGTATATGTAAACTAGGATGTTATCTAGGTAAACTATATAGAGATAGTCTAATAGGCCCGAAAGGGCCCGATTGATATAGGACTAGAATGTTGTAGGGGCGTTAGCTAAGCCGAATAGCATAACTAAGTACTCGAAATAGCTATAGCGAGTACGGAAGGCTGTTTTCTATTCGTTACTCTTACGAATGCGGATACGATAGTACGCATCCTTAATGTCTAGTATAGTATAGAAGTAGGCCCTAGAAAGGCGATCGAGGGTCTTATTAATAAGGGGGAGTAGACAGCGGTCTTTAATAGTAATAGTATTAAGCCTACGATAGTCGATATATAGGCGTAGGCTACTATCCTTCTTTAGTACGAATAGGATAGGTGCACTAGCAGAGCTATTGCTATACCGAATTCGACTATTAGCTAGGTTTTCTTCTAGGTACTTACGCAATATAGCAAGCTCTCGTTTACTAAGGTTATAGAGGGGGCTAAAAGGAACCTCCTTGCCCTCTATAATATTAATCTTATAATCCGTCTCTTTGAATATAGGCAATGTCGATGCCAAGTAGTGTTTAAATACATTAATATAGGTTTCTCGAATAGGTACTAGTATACGAGAGAGCTAATTAGGGTCTATACTATTAGGGGGTATAGGTTTATCGTTATCTCTACCGAGAAGATTAGCTGTCGGATTAGCTAAGGCGGAGGCCGGTATTAGGTTGCTAATAAACAGGACCCTAATATCGTTAGGGCACTCGCTAATATTAATGTATTTAATGTCCTCTTTCCGAGCGATTCTAAATCGCTACTTCTAAATGCCTAAGTCTATAGCTATAGCGTAGTACTTAAGAATAGGGTTGCTAATAACAATAGTAGCTCCCCTATATAGGTTGTCTATATCTACTACGTAGGCAGTAAAGTCTAGTAGGCGTTCATTTCCGAGGTCGTCCTTTAGAACTATAGGGATATAGTAGGCTCTATAGGTTAAGTGCCGAGCGTTATTAAACTAAGCAAGGGTTAGTAGGTTAGTCCTCGGCAGTTGTCGAAGGTCTAATTGCTTAGCTAGGCGATAGCTAATAAGGGCACTAACTGAATTTCCTAGATCTAGCATAACCTTAGTTTAATAGCTAGTGCCCTTCGTATCCTATACAAGGTAGGAGCGTATTATAGCTAGCACAATATCGATAGTCTTACGCCGTATAAGGCTAACAGTTAGTGCGGCGCTTACTCTTTTTTCGACTAATTAAAAGAGCCGACTAGGGTAGCATTAGCGGCTAAAAGGTGTTTCTTATACTTAGCGGAAGCACGGTTAATTCGGGCCTAGTCCTTAGGTTTGTCGCATTAGCCTAGTAGATAGCTAGTGCTATTACAATTAAAGCACTTCAATCCGGTTAGTAGACTGCCGTAGCTATTATTATTATTAGCAGAGCGGTTAGTATTATAGGGATACGAGCCCCTTCTACGGCCCCTATCGCGGCCTCCTCTATATAGCCGCCGGCTACGGCCTCTCCTACGATCGTTACTGTTCCTATTGTTAGTATTGTTGTCTTAGTAGGAACCTTAGTTTCCTCCGCGGCTACGGTTGCTACGGTTAGTACTAGCTAGTCGGATCCTCGATTCTAGTCGTTATTAGAGCTAAATAGCCCGTTCGGCTGTTTCTACTTCGACTATGAATTAAATGCGTATAAGATTGGCCTGTTCAAACATACGGCGGCGGTCTAACTTAAGGACCAATTCCTATCTCAATTTAGGGCGTATTTCGGAGATCTAGATAGAATTAGTTTTAGTCGGGAGGTCGTCTTCGAGGGTCTTTAAATAGGCCTTAAATAAGCGAGCTGTCTAATTAGTCTTTTGCTTAGCCCGAAGGTACTAGTCCTAAGCGTGTTATTGCCTTAGTATAGGGTTTCTAAGAGTGTCTAGTATAATAGTCTTGTAGGTTTTCTACTAAACAGCAGTCTGATTATTAAGGGAATCGAAATAGTCGTCCTAGGTGCGCTTTAGGTTACTATTAATGTACTACATAGCGTAAACAACTAAGGAATAGTCGTCTAGAAGAGCCCTTAGTGCATTTCGCTAGTTAAGCTTACAATTACGTATATAATTATTATATTACTTGCGACTAGAGCTATTAAATACGGTATAGTCCTTAAGTTTAGCATCCTTCTTCTAGACTAGTAAAGGACGGAAACCAAAACTACCACTACTACCTACAGTAATAGTATAGGCCACCGAGGGTAACATAACCTATAGCAATATAGGCAGCTATGTTTAGCATAATAGGATAACAAGACGGTTGCTTAGGCTAATAACTAGAGCCCTACAATATAGGCATTATAGAAGTGTAACGTAAACAATGTGCTATACGAGGTTGGTGCTCTATCTACAATGCAGAAGGAGGCCTCTTATATAGGCTTAAAACTCAGCCTAGGTGTGTAGGGCCGGTTACTAGCTAATATCCCTCCCTTTCTTCGTATCTAACTAGACACGCTTTATATTGTGCGCTTAAAACAAACAGTTATGCAGTAACCTTAGGCATCTTAGCTAAGGCTATCTTTTAGAGACTCCGTAATAACACCCCCGGGGTAGCATTATTCCTAGATTCTATTAATATGTAAAAACAACTTCCTAAGTATCTAATCTACTACGCTAACTTACTGCTGCTTCAATGTACCGTAATCCTTACTAGTAATAACCTTATCTACTAGTCGGCTCTCGAAATCTCCTCCGTATACGTTGAAGCTGTTAGTACCGAAGTACTGTCCCTCGTAGAAAGCTTAATTAACGAGGAGGTTAATAGCCTTTTCCGTCGTAGCATTCTCCTAATTGTATAGATATTCCTTAAGTCCCTCGTTATTAAGCTAGAGGATCTGTTTAACTTCGTTCTAAACAACGTAACTTAACTAAGGAATCCTACTAACTAGAGCGTCGGAGATGTAGCCGAGGCCTTCGACTAAGATCGCCGTAGGGAAAGCGAATAGTACGAAGGAGTTAGAGGCCGGGAGGGCGGTTAGATTACGGTGCGCTTTAGCAACCTAGGAGACTATTAAGTTCTCGTAACCCTCAACCTTAGTGCTATTAATAACGCGAGAGTAGCCTAGATTAATTAATATACGGTTGCTCTCGGTCTTTAGATTACTATATAGTAGGTGCGGCATCTAAATAGAGACCTCGCACTCCTTTAGAGGGTTGAGGATCTACTCCGCCTTGCGCCCCTTACTATTAGGCTAACTATCGAACATATAGTCGAGGTCGTCGTCGGTAAGGTGCTTATTAGTAAGCTTGCCGATCTTGCTTAGTAGGACTAGGCTACGAGCCTTAAGCTTCTTAACCTAGTTCGTAAAGACCTCGGGCTAATATATGCCTTCGATAATAGTAGAGTAGCTAGTCTTATCCTTAGATATAAGACAGACCTTAATACGCAGGTAACTAGTACCCTCGCTAGCTGCGAGCTTAACTATATCTTATCCGAGACGAGCAGACTCCTTAGAAGGGCAGTTTTCGTAAGTACCGCTAACCTTGAAGAACTTAGTAGGCTTAGGGACGGAGATAAGCTCGTATACGTAATTAGGTCGAAGGGCGACAGCTAAGAGCTATAGGGCAGGGTACTAGCGGACGATTTAGTTGCTTATACTATAAGTTTGAAGGGCATTGCGGCCTTCTTACTTAGACTTAGGCATATTACGTATATACTAAAGGTATATCTTAAACTCTTCCTATATTAGGTCGATAAGGAAAGGAAGATATACTCTACGAGGCTCTTATAACTAACTAAAGACTTAAGGGAAGATAGTATTGCTAGTCTAGCGAAAGCGATCGAAGGAGGTGCCTTAGCTAAGAATGCCGGTAACGAACTTGCTCTAGCGATCCGTTAGCGTAAGGGCGCGAGTAATAGTACTAGTAGGGTTGAACGCGTAGAGTCCTAGAGATATCGGGGCGGCAATAGGGCGTCTAGGAAACTAGTTAGTATAGGCCTAATTAGCCTTAAGGGTAGCGAAGGCGTCTTAATTAGGAACCTTGCGACTAATCTTTAATAGGCGACCGACGAGGACACTCGCCTTAGCACTAGTATAGAGACTACAGACCTTAGCGGCCTTCTTAATATAGTTGGTATATATAGAGAACGGCTCTTCTCCTAGCTTGCTAAGGTCGTCGAGCTATTAACAAATAGAGAGGGCGGTAGGGGCTTCGCCTATTGCGGCTTTAGGAACTATATCGATATCGGTAATAAGGTGCGCAATAGAGTCGCCCTTATAAGAACCGCAAATGTTCTTAGTTAATAGGATCGGCGAGAGGCCTCTATTTCTACGCTCGCTAAAGGAGCCTTCGGAGGAGACATCTTCTAGTAGTATATCTAGCATGTTAATATCCGAGTTACTATAGTTAGTACTATAGTTAGTACTATAGTCGGTACTAGAAGGAGCGCTGTATTTCTTAGTAGCCTTGCGGAGGGCCTAGCGAGTATACAATGCCTTCTTACGCGCTACTTCGGCCTTAGCGCGCTCGTCTTAAACTTCTTAAGGGACCTTACGGTTACGGGTCGAGCGACGATCCTTAGCCTATATCTCCGTAGCGAGCGCGAGACTAGCAGCCGTGTCGGCCTCCGTTTCTAGGCGAAGAGCCTTGCGTTTAAGAATATTAACGATAGGCGCCTCTTAATCTTTAACAATAAAGCCTATACTATTAATGCGACAGCCCTTCTCTTTTAGTAGATCCTTAGTTGTCTGTACGTTAAGATCGACCTAGACAATCGCATCGTAGTACTTCTTCTAGTAGGCTGTCGTAAAGTCGTTAAGCGCAAAGGACAAGTTAAGCAACTACTTGCCTACCTTCTTGCTAGCGGTAGATATACGATAGATTATAGTACGGGAAAGATACTCGGCGCCTTAACGACGGACCTTATACTTGTTAACGAACGAAGAAACCTGCTTAGCACGCTCTTGTCTACCGTAGGCGAAGTTAACAAGGCTCTTAGGAAGACTACTTAGTCCTCCCTAATATTCGAAGGCCTAGTCGAGGGTCTTAAAGCGTAAACGAATCTAGGTGCCGGTAGTCTCGAGGCTATAGACGATAGGAAAGGCTTGTTTAATATCTATATCGTTAAGAACCTCGCGCTTGAAGATACGCTTACTAATAGACTAACGCAAGTTGTTTATACCGTACGTAACTAAGACAGTAGCCTTCTTAATATTCCTATTAATAACGCGTAGTAGGGTGCGAGCGTTCTAGATCTTCTCTTAAGGGTCTTTAAGGGCGGTAACGATCTAGAAGCAGTGCTCGAGGCTGGTTGTAGCAGCTAAGGCGCTATTAGATAGGGCTTCGATCGGAACTAGGGCGGCTAGGCTTAGGTTAATAGGGGCAGGTAGGTCGTTGCTGCTACTAGCGCCTAGCGGATTCGGGGCGCCGGAAGACATAGTCGACCGAAGTAGGTTGTAAACGAGTTTGCAAGTGTGTTCGTTACTTAATAATAACGATTGAAGGGTTTAGATAGAAGGGGGGGGTAGTTAGGCGGTAGCGAGTTAGTTAGTAATCGAGTAGAAGAAGGAGCTTAGGAAGCTCGCTTTAAATATAGTGCGAAGGTAACGTAGTCCGTATATTCCGCGCTAGTAAAGCAAACGGATAACGGCTATATATAAAAGTAAAGCTATATACGAGACCTCTTTATTATTAAGGTAGGCTAAAGTTTAACAATCGATCTAGCTAATTGCTAGTAGCGACTACGCGCCTTTATTAACCTTTAGCTATCGTAGATTCTCGCGCACTCGAAATGTAACTAGTCAGTTCGAGTCCTTAGTAGAAATCTATAGTAGTAAAGCTAGCGGGACTAATAACACCCCCGGGGTAGCATTAGCTTTTCTCTAGAGATGCTCGGTAGCGAGAAGCAAGTCGCCTAGGCCTAGCGCAGCTAATTCGTCGGTGTATTAGCCTATAGTACTGCCGTCGTAGATGTAGCATTACCTTTTACATTAGTAAGCACGTAAGGGTAGTCTATACGTTCACCTTCTTCCTTCTTCTAAACACTAAGCTTAACAGCCTAAGGTCCCTATTCTTAGAGGCTATAGGCCTAGGTTGCTATATCTATCTAAGAGCTAGGAAGGGAGAGGGATAGGGAACCTCCCTTTCTTAGTGTCCTACGTAACTAGTACTAATTAGGGTAGGAACAGTCTCTAGTAGAGTATCTTATTATCGTTGTTACTTAAGGAAGGTTGCTAGAGTCTAGGAATCTAGAGGGAAGTAGTCCTAGAAGGGTAGAGGGGTTAGGTTCGGCTATCTTCCTAATGCTACCCCCGGGGTGTTATTAGGAAAACACGCCT
Source organism: Pseudocercospora fijiensis CIRAD86 (assembly GCF_000340215.1). Lineage (NCBI taxonomy): Eukaryota > Fungi > Ascomycota > Dothideomycetes > Mycosphaerellales > Mycosphaerellaceae > Pseudocercospora > Pseudocercospora fijiensis. Next base: position 3,359,701 of record NW_006921535.1, read on the forward strand.
CGTATAGTTCTATCTAAGGAAAAACAAGAGCAAAGGAATAAAGTTATAGCAACATCTCGAAGGCAAAAGAGTAATATAATAGACAAAGTAAAAGCAAAAGAGGGCAGCAACTATAAGCATTAATATCCGTAGGAACAAGCAGTAAGGACTGAAGCTATAGGGCGGCACTGTATTAATAGCGCGGAGAAGGTAAGGAAAGCAACGCAGTAGAGGCAGGAAAAGACAAGTAATTATTTAGTCTCGGGGTCTAGCTATAATTCTAGGCGGTCTTCGTCGCTAGACTAGTCGAGCTCCTCCTCGGAGTTAGCGTTAGATAGCTAGAAGTCTAGTTTACTATCGGAATTAATATCGGAAATGCTCTACGCGCAATTAACACGTATATAACCCTCCCTTTGTTTATAAGTCATTCCTAATAGCTTACTAAGATATATCTAGGGATGCGTATAGTTGTCGGGTAGAATAGGATCTATAATCGCGGTAGGATCCTCCTCTCGATAGGCATCTAAGGTCGGCAGAGGGTCTATAGAGGCATTAACTTCCTCCTCGGTCGGGGGAGGACGGGTAGGCTCTCTTAACTCGACAACCTTCTTTAGGTTAGCCCGGGGGTACGAGTACTTCAAGGTAGCACTATCAAGTTCCTAAAGCCGGTACGTAGAACTATCGTAAAGGACCTCCTACACTCTATAAGGCCCTTTCTATTTAAAGGCTAGCTTATAGGAGTAACTATACTCTAGCTCCGACCGGTATAGGAGGACTATATCGCCAACCTTTAGAGGCTCCTAATTAATAGCATTATAGTTATCAAAATACTACTTAGCCTCTTTACGAAGGCGCCGTTATCGAGCAAGTCCCTCCTAAGAAGTAGTAGTTATATCCTTAAGAGCCTTAGCGCGTAGGGTAAGGAGATCCGCTCTAGTACGAACAGACCCCTAATCGTAAACGCTATACGTGCGATAGGACAACTTAATAGGAAGAACGGCGTCCCTCCTAATTATAAGCTCTACTAGCGTAAGTCTAGTCGTATCGACAATAGTAGTTCGATCCGCCTAGAGAAGGGCTAGGACCCGGATAGAGATAGGAACCGACCTATCCCCTCTATTAGTTATCTTAGACAGGGCATTAATTAAAGACCGATAGCTACGTTTAACAATAGCATTCGACTAGGGATAGTACGGGGAGATACGAACGTTTTTCGCCCTATATAAAACAAGCAGCGCTTAAACTTCTTTAGCTATATTGTTCGTAGCGTTATCTAAGATAATCTCGTAAGGTGTTCCCTAGCGGCAAAACAGATCTTTAAACAGGAAGGTGGCTATATTACGAGTATTAATAGCGCCGTAGCCCTTATAGAAATAATAGGCCTCCGGCTATCGAGAAAGACCCTCTCGAATAATATACAAGCTGTTATTGCGGCTAAGATAGACACTATCGCCGTACTATCGCTCCCCGACTAATTAGGCTATAGGAATACGTAGCTCTCCTAGACGTCGGTAGCTATTCCTAAAATTGCACTTAGGATAGCTCTTATAGTAGCGGGAGACATTAGCCTATACGCCGTCCTACTAGTAGCGCCGACGAAGGACATCGAAGGTGCCCTCCGCCGCTCGGTAGCCGAGCTTATCGTAAATAGAACGAAGGATCTCTTATCGGGCTGCTAGGTCGTTAATAACACGTTAGAGAGGTGCATTAACTATCGCTTGTCGCTAAAGGATTCGATCTTTAACTAGGAATCGTCGAGAATAGCGAATAACCCGACGGTATTAACTCTTTAATAGGCTAGGCGCTTTCTTCGTATAGGTTAGGAAGTAGGCGATGTAATAGGAGTCGTCGGAGTAGACCCTATTAAGGATATTATCCCTCTCTAGTTTATCCGCCTTAGCTTTAGCCTAGTCGTTACTATTAGTAGTAGGGTTCTCGTTAGGCTAGTTACTAGGTTAGTTGCTAGGTTAGTCGTCGGTAGTAGGCCTAGCGATCGCTAGTATAGCATTAATATAGAAGGCAGCGAAGAAGGTACGGTTAATTACCGCATCGATATCCTCTTCTTCTATTATCTCGGCGATGTCCTCTTCTATAGCGGGCCTTCTAGAAAGGCTATCCGGTCTAGTATGCTTCTTACTAGGAACGTAGAAGACGTCGAAGTTAAACAAATAGATCTAGGCAACCTACCGAGCTATCGCAGAGTTTAGTAGGTCGGAGGCTATACGGTTAAGCTAATAGACTAGCGTCTAAGCATCGATTTCTAGACGAAAGAACACCCTAAAGAGCTATAGTCGGAACTTCTTAAGAGCCTTATAGACTCTAAGGCATTCTCGCTTGCTAGTATCGTATCGGGCCTCGATCGGTTTCTATAGTCCGGAGTCGTATCTAATAGGATAACGTAAGGATAGCTCCTTACGGTTATACTATATTAGTATCTCGCTATAGCCTTCCCCGCTCGAGTCGATAGCAATAATTATTAAACCCGCACCCTCTAAGTAGTTAATAGATGTTAGTGTAGGTGCGCTAACGAGCGCCTTAGTTACCGTATCCTTAGCCGCTTAGTAGACGGAGGTCTATTCGAATTTAGCATCCTTCTTAAGCAAGGCGTATAAGGGCTTACATACTAATACAAAGTTCTCGACCTAGATGCGGAAGTAGGAGACTACTCTAAGCTAGGTTCGGATATCCTTCTAACAGGTAGGATCCGGCTAGGACACTATCTTTAGGATCCGTGCATTATTAGGATAGCGGCCGTTCTTATTAGTTACAAACCCGACAATGTTTATTCGTTTGTATAGAAGCTAAAGCTTCTCTCTATACACCGTTAGGTTAGCTCGCTCTAGGTCGTAGAGGACACTATCGAGGTTCTGAATATGTTCGAGAAAGAACCTACGGATGCTAGGCTCTACTTCTTTATTGTCGTACCTAGTTTTAGGGCCCTTAATACCGATATCGTCGAGGAAAGGCATCGCTATATAGGAGATATAGGCCGCGAGGACTTAGTTTATAATACGAACGAACTAGGCTACGGAGTTAGTTGCCCCTTAGGGAAGGGTAGTTTATCTATATAGCCTAAGAGGTGTCTCGAAACTAGTAAGGTCGCGGCTGTTAGGGTAGAGAGGGATCTAGTCGTAGCCCGAGAAAACGTTAACTAGTAAAGCTATAATACAGTTAGCAAAAGCTTCCGAGAACCTATTAGTCTCCGGAGGAAGGTTAGCATCTCTAATCGTAACTACGTTGAACTTTTGTATAGCGTTAATTAGACGGTACTTCTTTAGTTCCCTAGGAGCTGTTTTCTTTTAAACTAGGAAGTATAGATTACGATACGAGGCATAGGAAGGCTCAAGTGTGCCGGCCTTTACGCGTTACCGTATTATATCCTCGACTACACCTCGCAGGCTTAGGTTTAGCTTGAAACCTAGGTAGGCCTAAGGCTTATATTCGATTGTTCGGATCTTCTACGGAGGGGCAACCTCCGGATTGATTCTGCCTAGGTAAGTAAAGTTATATACTAATACAGCCTCGCGATTATAGAGAAGCTCGTATAGCAACTCTAGTTTACGATCCGAAAGCTCGATGCTAGGTTTAATTTTCGCAAGCCTCTCTTCTATTAGCCTTAACCCCCTAGGGATAGTAGAAAACTTTTTAGTAATGTATTTCTAATCGTACGGACTATCCCTAGGTAGTAGTGTCGCCTCCTAATTAAGGCACTTTTGTCGCTAGTTAGGATTTCCGCTAGGATTAGACCTATCGGTAATGTGTACGCTGCCCTTTACGGGCTTAATCTTGTCGGCTACCCTCTTATATAGGGTGTGTATACTAATCGATTGTCGAACCCGAGCTCGCTCTCTTTGTCGCTAGGCTTAGAGATTAGCGCAACAAAACAGCGCGTAAACTTCTTTAGAAGTTTCCTTAAGTCGATAGGTGTATAGCTAGTAGTCCTAATTTATAACGCCGGCGAAAACGTTAGATTCGTAATAATACCCCCGGGGTAGCATTAGACTCGCGCTCTAATTAGTTAGTTCGGGTAGACCCGCGTCCGGTAGTAATACTTGTAATAGCATTATTACCTTAACTCGGGCATTAGGTAGTCGTTGTATTATACTCGCTATCGCTTCGAGTACTCGTCTTCTTAGTGCAGAACCTAGAAACTTACCTTAACGTACGGAGCGGCGCACTTCTAGAAATAACCTATTCAAGCTATACTAACTTATAGCGCAGATTGCCGGTCTTATAACCGCGCCGTAGCGTTTCCCGAAGACCGTCTAGAAGTAGTAAGGATATCCTCGTAGGACTTGTAGCTAGTATTGCCGACATAACTAGTAAACACGACTCGGTTGCCCTTCTAGTTAGCGATAGTTCCCTCCTAGGAGCTATCGTCGCAGTTGCGCTAGACACTACGAGTTATACGAGACTATAGCCGACCTAGAATGATTAGCGTGTTTAGGTCGGCGGCAATCTAGAAGGTAAAGGAGAAGCATATACCGAAGGCGTCTACTATAATATTATAGCAGGTACCTACTAGCGTAACCTCCCTATTTACTCCCTATATACTAAGGGAAATGTCTCTATTCATTAGTAGTCTAAGCTGTTTAGCCTAGCGCTTACTTATAATAAGTAACTCTAAACTATTATTAAGCATTGCTAGCATCTGTTAACTATAGCTCCCGATAGTAACCTAAATATAGATAGTAGGGACGACGGCGAAGGAACGGGTAACTGCGGAAAGGTCTACATTATTAGGGATAGAGTAAAGTTCTTTAGGTCGAGGAGGTCCTACTCGACCGATTTGTTAGCTAGTAAACCGGACAGCCTTAATAGAGACTGAAACTAGAGCAGAGTCGGGATTATTACTATCCCCTCGGCCTATCTCCTTAACTCCCTCTTCGTTAGCATTATCGATAGTCTCTTAGTTCTCGTAGGTTACCGATTCGCCTTCTACTAACTCTTAGGCACCTAAAAATTTAGGAAGGAACTATAGGGAAGAGACGTCGATGTAGTCTTCTCGTCCCTGTTTCCTTCGGAGGGTAGCGAGGTCTTTTATAAAGGTAGTATCGTTAGGGATTCGGCTCTAGAATAGGTTAGTAGGCAAACCGTATACTAGCAGCTCTCCTATAGATATATTAGACTTGAGGTCTAGGAACTATAAAGCCTAGAAGAGAGCGTTTGCCTTTGTATCTAAGGAGTTAGCTAGGCTAGTACTATACTTTTTTATATACCTATTAAAGCGAAAGCTCTTTAGGTCGGATGACTTCCGTTTATAGGCAGGTAGGTTAGCTAGGCCTAGGGTACTACTAATGTCGGTAGTAACATCCTCTATATCGACCTCTAGAGTCTCTAGGACGACTAGGCTTTCTATAGGTAGGGTGCTAGGGGCGGTGCTAGGTGCGGTACTAGATCGGGCAGCGCGGTCTATAGCTATCTAGAGAGTCTTAGTTTTAGCGGTTAACTCTCGCTATTGCTTAGCTTTGTCGGCCGCCTTGTTCTTTAGTACCCTAGTAGGGGCTGCCGTACTAGGGCGAGTAGGGTTCTAAGGGCTCTTGCCCTTGCTTTAGGACTAGGTCTAAGACCGTATAGCAGCGTAGACATCTATACTGTTCTTAGTAACCGCGTAAACATTAGTAACTGCGTCCGGATCCTAAGAAACAAAGTTAACTTTAATAGGCTTAGTAGTACTGTTACTGCTTCGCTCCTTAACCTATTTTGCCCTAACCTTCTAAGTTTCTCGTTTAGCAATAGCGGCGAGGGTACTATTCCTAGTGTCCTTAAACTCGATCTTGCCGCCGTACTTCTTTTCTAGAAGGGTCTTTAGCTAAGGCAGCTTCGGGGCTCTCCGATCCTATTCGAAATCAATCTTATCGCCGGTGTCTATATAGTAGAATCGGCTATTTACTTGCATAATAAGCTTCCTTTTAAGAAGCTCTTTCTAGATAGGGCAGGACGATTAGACATGTTTGAACCCGCTACATATCTAGCACTTGCTATCTAAGTTAGAATAGATCTTCCGTATAGCGTAGACATCTACTAAAGGGGCTTTAGGGTAGTTAGGATCTGAAACCTAGTAGACTAGTAGTATATCGCCTAGTATAGTAGCATTAATAACCTCCCTAACTCGCTATAATGCTTTCGCATTTAGGTTTAGCTAGGCTAGGGATTCAGCCAAGTCCGCGACATCTTAAGAGTGCTTAGTAATAGTAGGAGTTACGGTCTTAGGACTACTCTACGATTCAGGAAGGAACTTGGGTCCCTTACTTACTAAGGCTTCTTTCCTAACCTACGCTAGGTTATTCCGGTCTTCGCCGTAGATAAACTTCCTCGTATCGGCTACGCTATCAATGTCGGCCTTAATATACACTAGGACCTCTTTGTACTTCCTAAAGCTCTTAGGATCGGCCTCGCTAAGCTTATAGCGACGGAAGATACGCTAAGCTATAGGCTACGGCAACCCCTAGAGGAGCAGCCTTGTTCTCTAAGAGTTTTCGAGGTTACTCTATTCGATGCTATCCGCTAACTCGACAAACTCGCGGATATACCCCTTTAGGTCGTTATCCTTAGTGCGCCTTACTAAGCAGAGGGACTCGAGCTACGTACGACTGCCTTTAATGCGACGGCTATCGCGCTCCCGATACTCCCTTATAAAGGCTATCTTAAAGGTCTCCTAGTTAGCATCGGACTTGTCGTCCTTTTCTAGGTAGCTAACTAGGGTTTTAAGGGTTCGGTAAAGCTTAGAGGAGGTAGTCCTCGTAAAGGACCGAATCTTGTACTAGTCGGATTCTCTATCGAGCTCGTAATTAACTAAGCCTTCCTTAAAGCGCTTAATATGTGCTATAGCGTTCTACCCTTCGAATAGGGGATTTGCCCTACTCCCTAGCTCTAGCGGGCGACGCTTGTTTTAACGGAGAAGCTTAGTTTACTTCTCTATTATTTTTATAAGGACAGTATAGAGCGCCTCTAGCGTAGAGGGCGTAGGAGGCTTACTTATATTAACTAGTCGCCGCCTAATTTCTTCGTTAATAGGATTAGGGGCGTTTTCGGATTTAGAGGATTCCGCTAATTCTCGATATTCGTTTTCGCTAGAGCTAGAGCTTATTCGATTATTGTAAAATAGTTGAAATAGTTGAAATAGAATGCTATATAAAGTTGAAATAGAATGCTGTATAAATGTGTTTTTAGTAACTTTAGTCTATTTGGTTTATTGTAATGTTGCTATACGAGAGAGTAGTGTATTAGGCTATTTCTCCTAGTATTACCCCCGGGGTAGCATTAGGGTTTAGCCTCCTAGGGGTCGCCTAACTACCTCTAGGAGCTGAGTTTAGTAGATTTTAGACAAAAGCCGCTCGGAGGGAGAGACTGCAATCTCTATTTATACCTAGATCCTAGAAACTAGCTCGTATCTCCTTTAGCTAGGCGGGGGGGCGGTAGCCTTCTTTTTCTAGTAGAAGGCTAAGCACTATCTAAGCGAGGCTGCGAATCTAGGAACGCCCTACCCGATTAATAGGGGACTCCCCGGCTATCCGACCTATAATCCGTATTTGCTATTAATTAATAGTCTTAGCAAACCAAGCAAGGCCGATAGATGATTAGTCTATCTCCTCCTTAGGCGGGGCTTATCTCGAGCAAGCGGTGCTAAATAGGTCTTCGACCCGGAGCCGAGTCCTTAGAAGCTAGCTATAGCTATAGACTAGGCCCTAAGCTGTAACAGTCCTAAGGGTTTGTAGCTTTTTTAGGGTTAAAGCGATGCCCTCGTTAAGAGGTTTCTCTACTTATCGTAATAGCCCCTTAAGATACTTCGGTATCGTCCGTATCGTAGGCTCTTATCGTGCCCTCGCTTTAGTTATAGCCATTCGTGCCTAGAGACCACCTTTAACATACCCGAACCTGTTAGATATAAAGAGATAGCCCTACCTTCGGCTCTAATAAAGGACGGAAACCAAAACCACTACTACTACCTACAGTAATAGTATAGGCTACCGAGGGTAATATAACCTATAGCAATATAGGCAGCTATGTTTAGTATAATAGGATAACAAGACGGTTGCTTAGGCTAATAACTAGAGCCCTGCAACATAGGCATTGTAGAAGTGTAACGTAAACAATGTGCTATACGAGGTTAGTGCTCTATCTACAATATAGAAGGAGGCCTCTTATATAGGCTCAAAACTCAGCCTAGGTGTATAGGGCCGGTTACTAGCTAATACTAGGACTAATAGTAAGGAAGGCCCTACTGTCGGCTTAGTATTAGTTGTTAGGGCCTCCTAAAGGCGGCGAATTTCGAGGAGGTTGTCCTTTAGCTGTTGTTCTTAACGTAGGGTAGTAAGCCTGTTTTAGGTAGCTTCTTAGAGTCTCCCTACTAGTTAGGGGCCAAAGGCTAGCTAGCTATATCGTCGATTAACAATGTTATTAAGAATGTCGTCGACAGGCAATTCTAGGTCGTTACCTAGAATTACAGGTTCTTCTTTAATAGGCTCTCCGGTAGGCTCTTTAGTAGGAGGCACTTTAGTAGGCACTTTAGCGGGGACTGTGCTACTAGCGTTGTTATTGCTAGCGCTGCTAGCGGCAGCACGGTTGTTGTTTCGTAATAAACTAGCTATTATAAGGGGCGACACTAATAATATATTATTAGCCCCTAAGATGCGGATATAGCGGAATTAGTAGATATCGGCCTAGTATGCTTAACTTAGTGTAATAGGCCGTATAGAAGGCCTTGCTTAATAATTAGTACGGTTGTTTTAATAGAATAGTACGTGTAGGTCCTATTATTCGGGCGCAATATAGTTAAATCGATAGTTTTCGTAGCTATACTGCTAAAAGCTTAAAATAAGGACTATCTAGCTGCTGCCCTTAAAGGGTAGATCGAATACTGTATAAGAAGGGTATATTAGCAGGTAGATAGGGTAGTAGTAGGTATAGGTAGTATTCGATAAGGAGCTAGGAGGAGAGGGAGGAAGGTAGGCAAGTTAGCCTATTACTAAGCGCTAAGCCCTGCCTAAGGCATCGAGACCCTAGCTTTACTCGAGCCCGTTTACATACTAATTACGTATAACCTCTTTAGTCCTAACAAGTATAGCCTTATAGCTAGAGGTGCTAAGCTTATAGACGTATATACCGTCGGCGTCTTATTCGTAGATTAGAGTCGAATAGCGGATTAAGTCTAAATCTAAGTCAACGTTAGTACTATCGGCGTTAAGGAATTCTTCGGTGTCTTCTATGCTCTTAGTAGCGTAGAGGTTCGGGAAGGCTAACTAAACGGCGTCTACGACCTAGCGTACGGTTATCGGGGCGTTAGCGCGGATAAGGATAGCGTCTATAGCCTTACCCTAAAGTTCGTCCTTACCCTTATTATCTAGAGGAGCGAGGCCCTTATCGTCTTTAGTTCTAGCGTTACCGATATCCTTTCCTATAGCCTTTCCTTTCTATCCTTCGTACTACTCTTTCTCCTTTACGTTCTCGCTATCGACGTCTATCTTCTCTATATCCTACTTTTTACCTACGATTACTTTTCCCGGTTCCTACTATTCTTTCTCCGTTACGTTCTCGCTATCGACGTCTATCTTTTCTACGTTCTGCTTTTTACTTGCGATAACCTTTCTTAGTTCCTACTCTTCTACTAAAACAGTATTCTAACGCGTCGCGTCGTTAGGGTCCTTAAGGTCCTTCTTATATAGGGCTAGTAGGCGTATAGGTATTCCCTTAGGGCGTAGGGCCGCCTTTCCCTTAGGGCGCTTAGTAGCTAACTCTACGGCGCTAGTATCGGCGTTAAGCGCGGTAGCTGCTACGGCGTCCGAGGTATGTTAGTATTAATTTACGGCTTCTCCGAGACGCTAAGGAAGGTCCTTATCGCCCTATACCTATCTTTAATTATTGCGGTAATCTATCTACGGAGTGTTAGGCTTGACTATCTTAACAATCTTAGTAGGACCGAGTACTATAGTTATAGTACGCTTTTTCTAGTAACGGCATTCCGTCTAAAATCGTATAGAGGTAGCGTATTACTTAGAGTAGGCGTCTAGCAAATCGGTGCTATCGAACGTAACTAGGTCGACGGGCTCGAGTATAATAATCTTTTCTTATGCCTTTACGTATATCGCGGCTGTCTACTACTAGACTATCGCCTCTATAGTAACGTTCTATTCCTCCTCGAACTAGCCTAGCAAGTTATAGCAATTAGTAGTCTAATTAAGGCGCTCGTCGGCCTGCTCTAGCGTTTCGTTTTCTAGTCTATCTACCGTATATACTACAATCTGTACAATCTATACGTATACGGATATAAGGTTTAGTTCGGTCTCGTTCTAGCCTAGTATACTAGTAAGGATCTCGTATAGCTTATCGAGGGCGTTCTTTACGAAGCCGTAGCTAGCTAAGGCGCTTATAAGTTAAAAGGTAGTCTAGGTATAGGGTACCGCGAAGGGCATACCGTTCTCCTTATAAGACGTTAGAGTAAGGTCGAGCTTAGCGAGCGTCCGGATTGCGTAGTAGATATTATAGTTACGGACCTAGTCCGGGATCTCTACTAGATCGCAAAACAATTTAGCGTACTAGGGATCGGGGACAATAACGCGGTATCGCTAGCCGTCCTAAGCGACGTCTAGCTTAGCGTCTAGGAACTAACAGAACTGCGGCAGGCCGAAAAACGTAGCCTAGCTAGCGTAATTACCTATCTCGTAGCCGTTAATACTAGCGCCCTACTATAATAAGATAGCGATACGGCGTAAGGTATTACGGTCCTTTAGATTAGCTTTAGGGTCGAGCAGTAGTAGGGGTAGGTAGCTAAGTTCGGAGAGGTCGACTAAGCGAATTCGTATAATATATGCCCTATCGGAGCCGTAGTGCTTTAGGAAGAAGTCCTCGAAGGTAATAGGGTTTACCCGTATAGTTCTTCCGCGTAATAGCGGGCGCGGTACTAGCGTATAATAGATTCGTACCTATACCGTAGCGTTAACGAAGTTACTAATGTTTTCTAGTAGCGGCCGGTCGAGCTCGTAGTACAACTCTACTAGGACCTTATTATAAGGGATTTTGTTAAGGTTCGCCTACGCGATGTTTTTAGGCGAGCTAACGTAGTCCTCGTAGTGCTCGATTTATAGTAGTGCTACGGCAAATAGTAGGCCGCTAACCTTGCGACGCTAAGGTAGCTACTAGCAGCTTAGTTCTAAGAGCTCGTCTTCTTTGTAGGCGTATTACTATTATATAGGAGGGCTGCGCTCGCCCGCTAGCGGACAGTAGCGCTTAGTACGCTCTATTTTAGGGATAGATAGTATTGTCGGGGCTAGTCGTTAAGGCGGCGTATACTTAGTAAGGATGTTAGTAATGCTAATAAATAAGCGGAGAGAATTTGGTGTATTACGTATACGTAGCAACTAAGAATTTGCGGCGTTGCTAGGGCGTTCTACGCTTATTATAACGCAAACTTTACCTCGCTTGCGCCGCGCCGTTTATATATACGGTACGGCCCGTCCGACAATAGGACGCGTCCTACGTTAATAACAATAATAAGACGCGTCGCCGCGCGCTTTAGAGCGACAATAGGGGGGGAACAATAAAGTAAACTATTTGCGTTTTAAAACGAAGTAAAGTAGGGTACGATTCAATTATAGACAATAATGCTATAACGTAATATGCCGCGATAGAGATGCCTATTATTGCGTATAGTGCTGCTTAGTTAACCTTCTATATAGCCGTTCTTTAGGAGTTACGTAAGCTAGGCCTCCGAGAAGGCCGAGCCTACAGTTCTCCTACTATTAACTGCGGCGCGCTTAGGGATAGCGCTATCGGTACCTACTACTATAGCGCTTACTAACGTAACGCTTACTATTGTAACGCTTGTTATAGGTAGAGGCGGTCGTACTCCTAGACAAGTTCTACTAAGTTGCGGAGGTTATCGATATCGTACTAAACGTTATACGCGTAACTATAGCTACGCTACTTAACTAGGTACTATGTTTTGCCTCTTAAGATCCTACGTCCGAGGAGCTTTTCGACCTCGTAATATAGCGCTTTTAGGTATAGATAGTCGTTATCGAAGAGTACTTCGTCTACTAGGCCTAGCTCTAGTATCTCTCGGTCGTATAGGTTACGGCCCTTAGGGTATAGTTCTAGCTACGAAACTAAGATTATAGGATAGATGCGTATTACTAGGGGGAGGTCGAGCTCGTACGCGAGGTTGCTAACTAGGCGTAGCACCTTAAATAGTCTAGTGCGCTATATAGAGAGCTTGCGATTAGGGTTCCCTAGTAGGCGGTATCCCTTATATAATTTAAGCAGTACCTTTTAGCCTATCTTAAAGGAAATAGGGCGATACTTACGGTCGTATCGGTCCTTTATTATCGCTGCCGCCTACGTAAGAGAGTCTGCTACCTAGTCGCGTGCCTCCTATCTTAATACTAAGTAGTCCTTAGTAGGGAGCTCGGTAAGGGGGTTTAGCGCGTCTAGGTTCGTCTTAAATCCTTAAATTAGAATATTAGGTACCTCTCTAGTCGAGGCATTTCTAGCGTTATTAAGCTCGGCCTAGATATACGGAAGTGCGTCTATCTAATTAGCGTCTAGATAATTAGAGGTAAAGAATCGTAGTGCGATTTCTACGGTCTAATTAGTTCGCTTAGACTAGCCGTCCGACTAAGGGTAGTACGCCGTCGTTGCGAAGAACCTCGTATCTAACTTCTTAAAGGCTGCTTTTATAAAGTTACTAAGCTAAATAGGGTCCTAGTCGCCGATTATAATAGCCGGAAGGTTACGCTCTATTTCGACATATCCTTAGATCTAATCGCTGCCGTACTACTACGCTATCTACGTTGATTTGCACTTACGTAGCATAACGCACTTAGAGTACTTGCACGTCTTAGTAAGGAAACCGTCGTAGCCGTCTTTGTTAGGTAGTAGGCTGTAAACCTAGTCCGTAGTAATAGCGTACTATAGAATAGGCTAGCATTTAATCGGTTACAATTTACTATATAGAGGATAGCGCAGCGTCTAGTTTAGGATGTACTCGGAGTAATAAGCGATGTACTTAGAGACCTCGCGCCCGAGCCGGCGTATATAGAAGCTAGCGTATAGACGAGCGTATATGCGATAGTAACCTACGTAGTAATAATAATTATAGGCTATTTAGAAAACTTCTTTATATAGGGAACGGGGAATGTATAGCCTCTCCCTACCGTTAGTATCGTCCTTGAAATAGATAAGGTCGTTACGTAAGAAAAAGCAGAGTCCTAATAGGCTTAACTCGGCCTCGCCCGTAATATCTACCTCTTTATAATTAGGGTTAGCGTCCTTATCTAGAGTCCTCTTAGCGGCGTCTCGTAGGCGGCGTTCTTCTACGGCGTTTAGCTAAGCTAAGATTGCGGACTAATAGGGGTCCTTAGTATATCCCGCCTTTAAGTCGTTCTTAAATTCGGTAGCGAGTTCTACGAGTACGGAGTAGAAAACTATAGGCTCGTTAGAGGTATACGTTCGGCCGGAGTGCTCGTTAATTATAGTAGCGTAAAAGCAAATCGCACCCTCGCTTTCGCATAGGTATATATAGTACGCGTCGATTACATTATTCGCGGGCGCCGGATCGTCGTACGCTAGGGGATCTAGTATATCGTATACTTAATCTACTACTCGGTTAAGATCCGCTACGAGTCTACTTAAGGCGTCCGGTATTCTATAAAGGCGTCCTAGGCGGTAGTATACCTTAAGCTTAGGATACTAAGAGAGGTACTAACTAGCTCGTACTAGACGGAGGTTGAGCTTGTCCGTAGACGTAGTCGTCGCTAGGCTCGCTGCCGTAGTAATACCTAGGGCCGCAATATAGTCGGAAAACATATATACCGGCTTGCGTACCGCTTGTAAGATTATTCGTACCTTCCGTACTATCTAGACTAGTCCGCTAACCTTAAGCTCGGTAGCTAGGTACCGCTTTTCTACGTCCGTAAGGGCTTTACTAAGGTATATAATAACTTGTACCTAATCTGCTAGGAAGCGTACGGCCTTGCTATTCTCGATAGTCGGCTCTAGATCTCCCTTAACGTAGTATACTACCGCTGCGAATCCTCTTATATAGGCGTCTAGGTCGATATATATAGGGCGATTAGGGTCCGCGTAATAGGAGAACTTAAAATCGCGGTACATCTGCCTTAGGATATTAAAGGCCTTATACTCGGTTTCTAGTGCCTCGTTTACGTCGAAGGCTAGGGTCCTAGCTACGTAGCGCTTTCGCTTATTGCCCTTGTTAGCTAGGCTAAAGCGCAAGAGCTCTTTCTTACGGTTCTCGAATAGTATCGTAATCGTAGAGTAGTATAGAATATACTGTCGTTGCTATCTAGTAAGCCCTAAGTAAAATTCGATGTCCTTTAGGGTCGTAGGGAATTTCAAGTCTAGGATAGCCTAGACCTTTTCCTTATAAGTAGTATATCCTAGTTCTAACACTCGTTAGCCTAAAAGCTTCGTAGATAGATACGCGAGGAACGACTTATACGGTGCGATACTAATGTTCTTACCTACTAGGCACTCGAATACCGCGTTTAGATACTATAGGTACTCTTCGAAGGTACGGGAGTAGATAACAATATCGTCGATATACGCGCGGCAGTAGGATTTGTATCGCTTAAGTATCTTATTAAGCTAGCGCTAGACATATTATACGCTATTCGAGAAACCTATAATAGCTATATATATCTATTCCTAGCTACGGTAGCTATTAATCGCGAATTTGCTATAGTCCTTCTCGGCTACTACCTATTAATAGAAAAACGACACTGCGTCTACCGTTATAATATAAGTCGAGCCGCGTAGTGCCTTAATAATGTCCTCTTATCTAGGGAGCGGGTAAGAATCCTTAACTGTAATTTTGTTTAGGCCTCTAATATCTACGACCGTACGTCCCTTACGGACTAGCTTGCTATCTACTATAGTCGTCTTCTAGACTATAAAGACTAGGAACCCGAACTAAGTAGGCTTAGTAGTAAAGGACATCTTTCCTTACGTATATAGAGGGTCGAAGGTCTTATTTACGACCTCTTCGTCGGGGCCGTAGAGTAGGTACGCTACTATAGGGACTTTGTTATTTTCGTAGCCTAGCTTTAGCGTAACCTCTAGGAAATCGGACTTAGGGATGTCTACGGTAGTGCCCTTGTCCCTCTATAGGTCCTCGTACTTCTTTACTACGGCCTCGATACGTTATACCTACTCCTTAGTACTATACGCTATTACTCTATTAAAAAGCTACCTCTCCTTCGTAGAGTTCGGCAGGTCCGGTAGCGGAAGGCTAGCTACGGCGTACTCTTCGGGCGCTATATAGTAGCAGCTATAGTAGTCGCACTCGCGTATATACCCTATCTTTATATATCGCAGTAGAGTCTATAGCTAATCCGTATTATTACGGACCTATACGAAATTCACTACGGCGTCTACGACTACGGCGTAGATAGTTAAGGCCTTATTCTTAAGTTCCTAGTTCTATAGGTAGAACGTAACGTCGCGGTCTAAAGGGAGGTGCGTTCTAAACTAGACAGGCACTAAAGACATAGTCTGCGGTGCTAGAACGACGTTCTTATCGCCCGAGTATACTACTATACGGAACTTAGCTTAATCTTTGCGGCCTACTAGTAGGGGAATCTTCGCTTTTTCGTAGGAATTAATCGTTGCGGTACGGTATAGTATATTAATCTTAATGCCCTCTAGGCTAATAATGTCTATCGCTATAAGGAACTTAGCGCTAAGTTCCTTAACGACGTATACCTTATAACGTATATAGGCGATAACCTTAGTACCCTTAACGATTCCTAGTACCTAAAAATCGAGATTTACGTACTCGCTAATATCCGTCGAACCTACGCCCTTAACCTTTAGTAGAGCTACTAAGCGCTTACGCTCGATATCCGGGCGTATCTAGCGTAGGAAAGCCTTATCGATAAGTAATATAGTAGCGCCTATATCTAGGCAAACTGCGTATTCTATACCGTCTTTCTCTAAGCGCATAACTATGCGTAGATAATAATAGCCTCGAAACGCGTACCCTCCCTTAACCTTTAGCAATATAGCGGACTTAATAAGCCTAGCGTCCTCTTCGGAGCTATCCTTCTTAGGCGTTAGCTCCGTAGCGTACTTAGTACGCCTATAGTCCTATAAGAGATTGTTACTATCGAACTTAGAGCTATAGTTTAAGCATAAGAATTTTAAAGGCAGTATCGTAGCGAAGGGTTCTATAGCTAGAGGAAGGTGCTTACCGACGTATAGGGAAAAGAGCGATAGTAGCGGAACTTCGCTATAGTATACTAATACGGAGTTCTATAAAGAGGCGTTATTATCTACGTCGTCTAATCTATAGTAGATATCTACCTAGTCGTTAAAATATGCCGGTACGGAGTGCGGGCTTACTAGCCTCGCCGAGTAGCGTAAGCTTAATCGTAGGCGTAAGGGTAAACTCGGGTATAGGATAGAGGTAGGGTCTTCGACCTAAGGCTCCGGTACCTACTTATTAGCGTAGTAGTTGCGCGGGGCGTTATTGCCTTAGCGGCCGCGTTCTTACTAACCCTAGGTATCGCGTACGTCGTTTTACGTACCTCTATCTTATCGTCGTCTACGATTAGCATTCTTGCTACCGCGTGCTTTATAGCCCCAATTATTATTACGTAGCTCTGCCCGATTATTACGGTTAGAAGCGTACTCTTTTTAGCGTCCCTCCTCCGCTAGGGCTTACCTATCGTTTCCTTAATCTCGGCGCTAATACTAGTTTTAATTAGTATAGCTACTATTCCTAGGGCACTTATTGCTATAGCCGCTAGCGTAACCGCGACCTAAATTGTCGCGATATCCGCGTACTGCTACGGCGTACCGATCGTCGAACCTACTAGCGTAACCGCGACCTAAAGTATCGCGATACGCGCCTAAAGAATCGGCGTACTAGTCGCTATTGCGAGCGTTTCGGTATTGTAACTTACTATTATACCTATTGCGGCCTCGTACTATACCGTAGATATCGGACTATATATACCTACGGCACTACGCTTTATACTTGTCTTCTACGGCTCGCGTAAAAGTGTAAATCGTATTACTTAGTAAAGGCTTATCGAGCTTGTCTTATAGGCGAGGCTCGAATCGTAACTACGCCTAGTAGAGAAGAGCGTACGGCCTATTAGGGTCTATCTCGAGACCTGCCTCGCGTACGTAGCAGATATAGTTTATAATAAACTGCTAGGGTACTCTACGGTTGCGTACGTCCTATACCGTATACGATTCGGCGTATAGCTTGTCCTAGGCCTCGATAATAGACCTGCTAAACTTGTCCCTTAGTGCCTTATACTAGCGCTTAATGCCCTCTCCTCCGCGAATCGTATTACGATTATTGCTTATAAGCTCGTAAATAAACTATTATTATACGGCTCTACGGAGGCACTTCGTAAGCTAAGTACGCACTATGCGGGCGTAATTAACCGCCGCGTAATCGCAAGCTACGTCTAAGAACAGGTATACTAAGGTAAATGTAACCTTATTACCGTATGTATAGATGTCCTAGCTATCTAAGTCCGCGTATAGGGCGTCGGGGTAGAAGTACCCGATATCTATCGGGTTAAACCTCTCTAAGCGCTAAGAACGCTACGGGCTATAATAGGGTAAGCGGCTAAAGCGGAAATTGTCTATATAGTAAGGGTTAAAACCGTAACCTCGCGGGCTAAAGTTCCTACTATAGGTACTAGAGTCGCTAGGGCTCGGGCTTAGAGGCCCTTCGCTAGTAGCGCCGCCTTAGCTATAGCGGCGTTATCTAGCCTCGGCGTTGCGTTGTACGTTACGCTGTAACTAATAAGGCTAGGCTTCGACTAGGTTAGGTAGTAGGGCTAATAGAACCTACTCCTATAGGACCTGTTTATATAGACCTGCCCGCGCGAGGCGTTTAGCTCGTCTAGTGTCTAGCCTGTCTTATACTAAGCTCGAAGGGATACTTTAGCGTAACTAGTCGATCTCGTTACAGATCTCGTCCCTAAGCTACTAAGTTTAGATAACCTATTAATTTGCTAGTTGTCTAAACAGCTAGCGTATTTTATTACGCAAGACGGCTAGGTTAGCGGCGTTTAGGATTTCGCCGTTAGCGTCTTTAGCGGCCGCGTTAGCGCTAGCGGCGTTCTAGTTCTCGCGTACTAGGACTTCGCGTAGTGCGCCCCCTTATAGGTATTAAGGCTACGGATTGTCGTAAGCTAGCTACTTGCCGTTACGCTAGTTTTAGGAGGATAGTATAAGAAGGGTTATGTTAGCAGGTAGATAGGGTAGTAGTGAATTAGTGTAGTATTCGATAGAGATCTAAAAGGAGAGGGAGGAAGGCAGGCTAGTTAGCCTAACGCTAAGCGCCAAGCCCTACCTAAGGCACTAAGACCCTAGCTTCACTCGGCCTAATTACATACTAATCACGTATAGCCTCTTTGGCCCTAATACACGCTTCCCTTCTAAAGGCCGCGCCCTCGTAGCCTACCTATATTCCAATCTCGACCCCTATTGCCGCTAACTTAGCAGGTCTAATAAGCTGCTTAGTCCGCGCTAAATTAAACACTTAACTACCTAATTATATAACTATGTCAAACCTCACTTCTAACACAACACAATATGCAACTCTAACTGCGCTATTCTTATATATAATAAAGTGATATATATCTACGAGAATTGAGGGCCTTCGACTAATTATAATACGAGCGCGTCTTCCCTACTATAATAGGTAGACGTACGAGGTATTGCAGCCCTGCCTCCGCTCTAAGTAATGTCGTACCGAGTTCTTTGCGTCTACTCTTAAAAGACTTAGAAATGTCCGCTTCCGAGGGTTTGTCCGTTTCCGAGGGATTGTTCTTATTATTACGAGGACTATTATTGTTTATAGTTTCGCTAGCCCTAATTAGTTAGGTTTAGCAGCCTTTAAGTGTTAACTAATTATATCTTTTTAAAAAAAACACAGCTCGTCTGGTTTCTATAGGTAAAGGCTATTATAAGTGTAGTAGTAGAGGTTCGCCTCGCTTAAAGGGTTAGATAGATCGAGGAGTAACCTATTGTCCGCAAGATCGACCCCGGCTAGCTTGGCTCTATAGTTTTGCCCTTAGTTAGTTAGTCTATTAGTCGCTCAATCTTTTAAGCGGCTTAAAGTTTTAGTTAAAGTTTTAATTAAAGGTGCCTTAGGCTCGTAGTGCAGGTAAGGTTGTGTCTATAGGCGTAGCGACAATAGTAAGTAATGTTAACAATAGCGGCGCTAGTCGTCTTAGCGCTAACTTCACCTTGTTTTAATTTCCTTCTTTAACTAATAATATACTCCGCAATACCGTTACTAACATAGCCGCGCCGGCCGTGCCGCCCTTTAGCATAGACGAGACGCTGTCGTTATTATTATTATCACCCTTCTACGCGCCTACGCGCCGCCCTCGCCGATCTCCTAGGCCTCGAGGCCTCGATAGAAGGAAGGAACAAGAGGGGGACCTAAATACTAGGAGAAGGGCCTTGTAGGGCGCGTTAGTAGAGAGGTAGTTTCCTAAAAGAGTAGCGAATAGTTAGCGCGTTATAGCGCGCTTGTTAACACTCGGTGCGCGTTTATTATAGTAGTATAGTCTTATTATCCTAGTTTGCCGGCCTCTAATTAGTTAGCTTAATAGCACCCCGGGGGTAGTATTGTTCCTAGGCTTAGTAGTAATATTATAGGCATTATAAGCTCTTAGCCTTCTTCGTGTTCTTTACGCTAGTCTAATACTCATCTAACAACTTAGTTATATCCTTAAACGAGTCTTTAGCCTCCTAAGAGTCCTATTTAGGTAAATAGCCTTGCTATCTTAATAGGTACTCCTTCTTGCCTTTCCTAGTCCGGTGCTATAGGATACGTTCTATAGACTATAGCTCTTTACTATCCGCTAGTATGTCTTCGTATTTAGTAGGGGCTTTATCCCCCTCGCGTAGGTAATATAGCTTAAGGAGGGATATATAGAAGGTGTTATAGATAGTGTAATAAGGAGGAAGCTACAACTAATAGGCCTATACGGAGGAGCCCTTAACTTCTCGAATGCGGAATAGACTAATGTACCTTGGTACTAGTTTGGGGCGTGTTTTGCTATTAGGTAATAGGTGTTTACGGATGCGGAGGTTCTTCGTACTAAGTATAACTATGTTGCCTTGTTTGAAGGTTATTAGCGTATAGTGTTTGTTATAGTAGGCCTTCTAATAGGCCTAGGCCTTTGCTAGTTTGTTAGCTATTATAGCGTGAATTTCCCGTATCTTTTAAACCCTCTTAATAGCCGCTAGCGTCTTAGGTGTTAGTACTTAACGCGCTTCCCTTTCCTTACGCTCGGCCTCGAGCGAGGTAAATAGGTCTTATAGTAAGGCGGCGTTCTAGCCTATTATAGCTATATATAGTAAAACCTTAGTAGATAAGTATATACTATTGTTGTATACGAATTCTATAGGCTGTAGGAGATTAACCTAGTTATTAGGGTTCTTATTAATGTAGCTGCGTAGGTACTGCTATAGCGTAGCATTCTGCCTTTCGGTTTAACTATCTGTTTGTAGATAGAATGCTATAGATAGGCGATGCTTGAGTCTTAGCTATAGGCAAATCTTACTCTAATAATAAGATGTAAATATCGAGCCTCGGTTAGAGACTATCCCTTTAGGGGTCCCCTAATAGGTATAGAAGATGTTGTTCTACAGCGCTTCTGCTATATTAATAGTAGTCCAATCTTTCCGCGCCGGGATATATCGAGCGCCCTTAGTAAATCGGTCTATAACGACTAGAATGGCGTTAAAGATGTCTTTGCTTCCTCTTCGCTTAGTAGGGGGAAGACCTGTAATAAAATCTATTATAAGCTCTACAAATAGCTTATAAGGGATTAGCAATGAGGATAACTCGCTAAAAGGCTAATACTTTAGTGCCTTAATACGTTAATATACGGCGCACGTGTTTACGTAGTCCTTTATATCCCGCTTACTATTTAGCTAGTAGTATGTGCGCGATAGTAGCTCGTGCGACCTCTCTATACTATAGTAACTAGCAAGCTTACTATTATAGTGTCGCTTAAGAAGCTCTTATCGGATCGAATGTTTAGCAGGGACATAGTATCTGCCCTTGAACTTTAAATAACCTTTGTTATCGATCGACTAGTTGTTACTCTTACTAGATCGAGTCTTTCGCCTACTTACAAGCTTGTCTATACGTTTAGCAGCAAAGGCGTCCCTCTACTAAGCCCGTAATAGCTTATCTATAAACGATTGACTATCCCTATTTACAAGGTTATTTAACAGCACCCTCGCTATTAAACGAGGTACGTATTGTATGCATCTAATAGCACTAGTAGCCGGATTAACTATATTAGTGCTTTAATCGCTGTTACTATATATAGCGATATCGACTAGGGAGTTATTATAACTTCTCCTATCTGTATCCTTAGCTCTTGCCTTAACACGTACTATTAATATAGCAAGAGCATTAATATGCTTTAAGCCGTCGCGGAGTCCGGTAAGCCGCTCATCCTACGCGTGCTTATTAACAATATAGGCTATAGCAATCTTATACTGTAGGGTTAGAAACAATAAATTAATAGATTGCTAAGTCCCGCTATCGTAATTAGGTCGCCTCGATAGGCTATTAGCAGGGTTGCTTACGCCTAGCCGATATAATACATTAAAATCAAACCTAGCGAGGTAGACGGCCTATCTAGCCTATCGACCTATAACCCTAGTAACCTTCGTGATTCTACGGAGGTTGTTATAGTCTATATAGACCTGTATTGTATATTGAGCCCTATCGAGGTAGTGCCTCTAATGCTTAAAGGCCTCGATAATAGCTAAGAGCTCTTGCTCGTAGGTCTCGTAGCGACGCTTAGCATTAATTATCTTTCTCGAGAAGAAGGTAATTAGGTGCTAGTGATTGTTATTAGCCTATTGTAATATAATAGCTAATATAGCAAACTGTAAAGCGTTAGTCTCAATGCGGATCTGCTTGCTTAGTACAAAATAGTGCAATAAGGGGACTTTAGTAAAGCGCTTCTTTAAACCGTTAAAAGCGGCTTGTGCTCTATTAGTCTATTTGAACTCTCTAGTTAGGTTAGCCTTGGTTTTAGTAAGCTTAGTTAGTAGCATTATATGCCTCGAATAGCCCTTAATAAATCGGCGATAGAAGTTAGCAAAACCGAGGAACGACTACAGCTCCTTAATTAACGTAGGAACAGGCCATTTAGTAATAGTTTTAATCCGATTAGGATCAGCCTTAACACCCTTAGTTGATACGAGGAAGCCGAGGAATGATACCTCTTTAGTAGCAAAGGTGCATTTAGAAGGCTTGCAATATAAGCTATAGGCCCTTAGGCGATCGAGTACCTTACGGACTGTAGCCTAGTGTTCCGCAATGTTAGGAGAGTGTGTGTAAACTAGGATATTATCTAGGTAAACTATACAGAGGTGATCTAATAGGCCTAATAGGGCCCGATTGATATAGGACTAGAATATAGCAGGGGCATTAGCTAGCCTAAATAGCATAACTAAGTACTTAAAATAGCTATAGCGAGTACGAAAGGCCGTCTTCTATTTATCGCCCTTGCGAATACAGATACGATAGTACGTATCCTTAATGTCTAGTATAGTATAGAAGTAAGCCCTAGAAAGGCGATCGAGGGTCTTATTAATAAGCGGAAGTAGACAGCGGTCTTTAATAGTAATAGCATTAAGTCTACGGTAATCGACGTATAAACGCAGGCTACTATCCTTCTTTAGAACAAACAGGATAGGTGTACTAGTAGGGCTGTTACTATACCGAATGCGGCTATTAGCTAGGTTTTCCTCTAGGTATTTACGTAGTATAGCAAGCTCTCGTTTACTAAGGTTGTAGAGGGGGCTAAAAGGAACCTCTTTGCCCTCTATAATATCAATCTTATAATCCGTCTCTTTGAATATAGGCAATGTCGATGCTAGGTAGTGTTTAAACACATTAATGTAAGTCTCTCGGATAGGCTCTAGTATACGAGCAAGCTGATTAGGATCTATGCTATTAGGGGGTATAGGCTTATTATTATTACCGAGCAGGTCGACCGTCGGATTAGCTAGGGTTAGGTTGCTAATAAATAGGACCCTAATATTATTAGGGCACTCGCTAACATTAATGTATTCAATGTCCTCTTTCCTAGCGATTCTAAATCGCTATTGTTAACTGCCTAAGTCTATAACTATAGCATAGTACTTAAGAACAGGGTTGCTAATAACAATATTAGATAGGAGGCTATCTATGTCTACCGCGTAGGCAGTAAAGTTTAGTAGGCGCTTATTGCCGAGGTCGTCCTTTAGGGCTATATAGACATAGTAGGCCCTATAGGTTAAGTGCCGAGCGTTATTAAACTAAGCAAGGGTTAGCAGGTTAGTCCTAGGCAGTTATCGAAGGTCTAATTGCTTAGCTAGGCGATAGCTAATAAGGGCACTAACTGAATTTCCTAGATCTAGTATAACCTTAGTCTTATAGTTAGTCCTATACGTGTCCGATACGAGACAGGTACGTATAATAGCTAGCACAATGTCGATAGTCTTACGCCGCACAAGGCTAACAGTTAGTGCGGCGCTTACTCTTTTTTCGACTAATAAGAAGGTTGGCCTATAGGGGTAGCGTTAGCTGCTAAAAGGTGCTTTCGGTGTTCGGCGGTAGTACGGTCGATTCGGGCCTAGTCCTTAGGTTTGTCGCATTAGCCTAGTAGGTAGCTAGTGCTATTACAATTAAAGCACTTCAATCCGGTTAGGGGATTGCTATAGCTATTGCCGCTATTGTTAGCCGAGCGATTAGTACTATAGGGATACGAGCCCCTTCTACGGCCCCTATTACGGCCTCCTCTATATAGCCGCCGGCTACGGCTTCTTCTACGGTCGTTGTTACTATTCCTATTGTTAGTACTATTGTTCTAGTAGGAACCTTAGTTTCCTCCGCGGCTACGATAGGTAGCTAGGCGTATCTTAGATTCTAACCGTTATTAGAGCTGTACTATACGCTCTATAGTCTCGACTTCAACTATAAATTAAATGCGTGTAAGATTGGTCTATTCAAACATACGGCGGCGGTCTAATTTAAGGACTAATTCCTATCGCAATTTAGGGCGTATTTCGGAAATCTAGATAGAGTCGGTCTTAGCTAGCAAATCGTCCTCGAGGGTCTTTAAATAGGCCTTAAATAAGCGAGCCGATTGATCAGTCTTTTGTTTAGCTCGAAGGTATTAGTCCTAAGCGTGTTGTTGCCTTAGTATAGGGTTTCTAAGGGTGTCTAGTATAATAGTCTTGTAGTCTTGCTACTAAACAGCGGTCTGGTCGTAAAGGGAATTAAAATAGTTATCCTATATACGCTTTAGGTCGCTATTGATATACTATATAGCGTATACGACTAAGGAATAGTCGTCTAGTAGCGCTCTTAGTGCGTTGCGCTAGTTAAGCTCACAGTTACGAATGTAGTCGTTGTACTGCTTTCGGCTAGAGCTATTAAACACAGTGCAGTCCTTAAGTTTAGCATCCTTCTTCTAGACTAGAACTAATAGCGAGGAAGGCCCTGCTGTCGGCTTAGTATTAGTTATTAGGGCCTCCTAAAGGCGGCGAATCTCGAGGAGATTATCCTTTAGCTATTGTTCTTAACGTAGGGCAGTAAGCCTGTTTTGGGTAGCTTCTTAAAGTCTCGCTACTAGCTAGGGCCTAAAGGCTAGCTAGCTATATCGTCGATTAACAATATTGTTAAGAATGTCGTTAATAGGCAATTCTAGATCGTTACCTAGAATTACAGGTTCTTCTTTAGTAGGCTTAGTAGTAGGCCCTTTAGTAGGAGGTACTTTAGTAGGAGCCTTAGTAGGCACTTCGGTAGGCACTATACTACTAGCGTTGTCGTTGCTAGCGCTACTAGCGGCAGTACGGTTGTTGTTTCGTAATAAACCGGCTATTGTAAGGGGCGACACTAATAATGTATTGTTAGCCCCTAAGATGCGGATATAGCGGAATTAGTAGATATCGGCTTAGTATGCTTAACTTAGTATAATAGGCCGTAAAGAAGGCCTTGCTTAAATCTTGATAATTAGTACGGTTGTTTCGATAGAATAGTACGTATAGGTCCCGTTCTTCGGGCGCAATATAGTTAAATCGATAGTTTTCGTAGCTATACCGCTAAAAGCTTGAAATAAGGACTATCTAGCTGCTACCCTTAAAGGGTGGATCGAATACTGTATAAGAAGGGTTATATTAGCAGGTAGATAGGGTAGTGGTGAATTAGTATAGTATTCGATAGAGATCTAAAAGGAGAGGGAGGAAGGCAGGCTAGTTAGCCTAACGCTAAGCGCTAAGCCCTACCTAAGGCACTAAGACCCTAGCTTTACTCGGCCTAATTATATGCCAATTACGTGTAGCCTCTTTAGCCCTAACAGATAGTCCTACGCTAGCGTTGCGTGCTCGCTAGTAGTCCGCGACTAGGCGTCTAGCCTCTATGCCTAGGAAAGCGTCGACTAATCTATTATAGCGTTGCTAGCGAGGAGGCGGGTTACGCTCTATACTAGGCTCTATATATACTAAGTCTATACGCTAGGTGTTTAGGTCTATATCTTAAGACATATCGACTGCGTTCTTAGCTAGTACGGGAGGGAGTAGTAGCTCTTGCTCTTATCGTCGGGGTTCTCGCTACTAAGTACCTTGTCGCTAAAGCTTAGGAGCTAGTAAAGAGGACTCTAGACTACTTAGGGCCGGGAGCTCCTACTATTCGGGCTTAGGGCTCTATTGCTCCGGAGCTTACTAATTAGGACTCTACTACTCTGTATCCTAGTACTCGGGCTTAGGACTATATTACTTAGAACCTTACTATTTAGGACTCTGCTACTTAGGGCCGACTAAAACCGGTAAGGACAAATTAGGACTACTTATAGGTAACAGCTCTAAGGCACTAAGTTCTCGCAGACCTAGGAGAAAAACTATTAGTAAGGACCTATAGCGTATATGCGTAACTCGTCGCGTACTAGCTACTAAGATCGTTCGGCGGCGGCGTAGTTATAGACTAGTATCCGGACTTGCGCTTGCGGGTACTACTATATCTAGTAACGGCGGTGCTAGTTCTAGAGTAGGAGCCGCTAAGTCGTTAGGTTCTATCGAGTCTAAAATAGCAAGTTCGTCTCGGAGTGCAATTAGTGTCTTCGCTACTACCGTAACTAAAGAGCGGTTAACTGCCTAATCTTAGGGGAAACCGAGGGTAGTACTACCTCTAGCGTCCGAGAGTTTTCGCGGTATATATTCTTCTAGGGGCTAATAATAAGTAGTAATTGTCGTAACGACTGCTTTTAACGGGTCTCTCTACTTCTAGTATACTAACTTAGCGTAACCGGCGTTAGCTAAGAATTCCTTAAAGCAAAAAGCAATGTTTAACGAGTAGGCGTCTAAATCGGGGCGTATAGAAGCTAGTATATTTATAGAGTAAGCGTAGGCTCGATAATCTTATAAGTATAGGATAAGTATAGAGTTAAGGAACTAGACTAGAGTCGGGAAACTATTAGGGTACTCGTAGGCTCTTGCCTCGACTAGTGCCCGCTTCGGTAGGTGCTAGTATAGAGTAAACAAACCTAGATAAGGAAGGCGGGCCGCCTAGTCTAGCGATTAGAGGGCTATAGGGCGCCGTCGATTAGAGGGCTGTCGGTATATCGCTATATATATACGGAAGATAATATGCGGAATTTAGAGGACTGTCGTAATCGTATCTATATCGAGCGTAGGTAGTTGTTATAGTTAGGTAGGTAGGTCGGTGCCGCTAGTACGGGACCTTGTAGTCGCGTTAAGCGGCGGCGGTAGGGTTTTTTAGTTTTTTAAGGTGCCTATTCGTCTAGTACTTAGGTACTATTTAAACAGATCTAGATCTAACTAAAGCGAAGCTACTAATTGTTATACGAGGGACGATTAGTAGTTAGGCAATAGTATAGTATTAGTAAGAGTATCTACGGTCCTACGAAAGTATATATAGGCCCGGCGTTCCGTGCCTACTATAATAGAAAGAGGCGGGGGCGTAGCGTATAGTAGTTATTGTCGGTATAGGTATAGAGGAAGAAGTTAAAAGTGTAAGAATGTCGCGAAGCCCTAATTGTTGCCGCCTACGTAACGTTATATAAGTAAGCTTTCGTAACTATAGCAACTACGCCCCGGTAATAGTAACTACGCCCTAGTAACGGCAACTACGCCCTAGCAACGGCAACTACGCCCTAGCAACGGTAATAAAGCGTAGTAAATACAACCTAGTAACTATTATAGCCGGCAATCGTAGCCGGTAGTCGAATAAGAGTATCCTTATAGCAAAACTACGCCCTAGCAACGGCAACTACGCCCTAGCAACGGCAACTACGCCCTAGTAATAGCAAAAGAGCGTAGTAAATGTAATAGAGTTACTATTATAGCCGGCAATCGTAGCCGGCAGTCGAATAAGAGTGTCCTTATAGTAAAACTAATACAGTCTCTAGTTTAAACTAGGAATCTATATAGTTCGAAAAAACCAAACCGGAACTAGGGAGCTAGTTCGCCGCTAAGAAACCAAACCATATACGTTTAGTAGTTCGGAAACCGAACCACTACGGGGTCTAGCCGCAATAGGGGCCGTAGAAGGGGCTCGTATCCCTATAATACTAATCGCTTAACTAACAATAGTAGTAATAGCGGCTACGGCAATGTTCTAACTAGATTGAAGTGCTTTAATTGTAATAGTACTAGCTATCTACTAGGCTAATATAACAAACCTAAGGACTAGGCCCGAATTAACTATGCTTCCGCTAAGTATAGGAAACACCTTTTAGCCGCTAATGCTACCCCTATCGGCTCCTTTAATTAGTCGAAAAAAGAATAAGCGCCGCACTAACTGTTAGCCTTATACGGCGTAAAACCATCGATATTATACTAGCTATTATACGCACCTGTCTTATATAGGATACGTATAGAACTAACTATTAAACTAAGGTTATACTAGATCTAGGAAATTCGGTTAGCGCCCTTATTAATTACCGCCTAGCTAAGCAATTAGACCTCCGATAATTGCCTAGAACTAATATACTAACCCTTGCTTAGTTTAATAACGCTCGGCACTTAACCCATAGGGCCTACTATATTCCTATAGTTCTAAAAGACGACCTCGGCAATAAACGCTTACTAGATTTTACTGCCTACGTAGTAGATATAGACAACCTTCTATCCGATATTGTTATTAGCAACCCTATTCTTAAGCACTATACTATAGTTATAGACTTAGGTAGTTAATAGTAGCGATTTAGAATCGCTAGGAGAGAGGATATTAAATATATTAATATTAGCGAGTGTCCCGACGATATCCGGGTCCTATTTATCGGCAATCTAACGCCTGCCTTAGCTAATCCGACGGCTAACCTTCTCGGTAGAGATAACGATAAACCTATACCTCCTAATAGTATAGATCCTAATTAGCTTGCTCGTATACTACTACCTATTCGAGAGACCTATATTAATATATTTAAACACTACCTAGCATCGATATTGCCTATATTTAAGGAGACTAATTACAAGATTAATATTATAGAGGGCAAAGAGGTCCCCTTTAGGCCCCTCTATAACCTTAGTAAACGAGAACTTACTATATTGCGTAAGTACCTAGATAAGAACCTAGCTAATAGTCGAATTTAGTATAGCAATAGCCCTACTAGTATACTAATCCTATTTGTTCTAAAGAAGGATAGTAGCCTACGTTTATATATTAATTATAGAGGGCTTAATGCTGTTACTATTAAGGACCGCTATCTACTTCCGCTTATTAATAAGACCCTCGATCGCCTATCTAGCGCCTATTTCTATACTATATTAGATATTAAGGATGCGTACTATCGTATCTGCATTCGTAAGGGCGATAAATAGAAGATAGCCTTCCGCACTCGCTATAGCTATTTCGAGTACTTAGTTATAATATTTAGGCTAGCTAATGCCCCTACTACATTCTAGTCCTATATTAATCGGGCCCTATTAGGCCTATTAGATTACCTCTATATAGTTTACCTAGACGATATCCTAGTCTATATATACTTACCTAATATTGCGGAATATTAGGCCGCTATACGTAAGGTACTCGACTGCCTACGGGCTTATAGCTTGTATTATAAGCCTTCTAAATACACCTTTACTACTAAGGAGGTAGCCTTCCTTAGCTTCCTCGTATTAACCGAGAGTGTTAAGGCTAATCCTAATCGGATTACGACTATTACTAAGTAGCTAACGCCTACTAGTATTAAGGAGCTTTAATTATTCCTAGGTTTTACTAACTTCTACCGTCGGTTTATTAAGGGCTATTCGAGGCATATAATGCTACTAACTAAGCTTACTAAAACTAAGGCTAATCTATCTAGAGAGTTCAAATAGACTAATAAAGTATAAGCCGCTTTTAACGGTTTAAAGCAACGGTTTACTAAAGTCCCCTTATTATACTATTTCGTACCGGACAAGCAGATTCGTATTAAGACTAACGCTTCGCAGTTTGCTATATTAGCTATAATGTCTTAGTAGTCGGATAAGGACTACTATTAGTACCCGATTGCCTTCTTCTCGCGAAAGATAATCGATATAGAACGTTGCTACGAGACCTACGAGTAAGAGCTCTTAGCAATCGTTAAAGCCTTTAAGTACTAGCGTTACTATCTCGATAGTGCTTAGTATACTATCTAGGTCTATACGGACTATAACAACCTTCGTAGAATTACGAAGGTTACTAGGGTTATAGGTCGATAGGCTAGATAGGCCGTCTACCTCGCCGGGTTCGATTTTAATATATTATACCGGCTAGGCGTAAGTAACCCTACCGATAGCCCATCGAGGCGGCCTAATTACGACAGCGAGACTTAGCAATCTATTAATTTATTGTTTCTAACCCTATAGCATAAGATTGCTATAGCCCGTATTATTAATAAGCAAGCGTAGGATAAGCGGACTTCCGGACTCCGCGGCGGCAATAAATACTATAGCGGAGTTGTCGTTCTTCTAGTATACGTTAGAAAGGACGTAGGTCGCTCGAGCTATAATAACTCGATTAAAGATATTGCTATCTATAGCGACAGCACTATAGAAGAGGTTGTAGTAGTTCCGGCTACTAGTACTATTAGATATATATAATACGTACCTCGTTCGATAGCGAGGGTACTATTAAATAACCTTGCGAATAGGGATAGTTAATCGTTTATAGATAAGCTATTACGTACTTAGTAGAGGGACGCCTTTACTATCGAGCGTATTAATAGGCTTATAAGTAGACGAGCGACTCGATCTAGTAAGAGTAATAGTTAGTCGATCGACGACAAGGGTTACTTAAAGTTTAAGGGTAGATACTATATCCCCGCTAAACAATCAATTAGATAAGAGCTTTTAAAGAGGCACTATAATAGTAAGCTCGCTAGTTACTATAGTATAGAGAGGTCGTACGAGCTACTATCGCGTATATACTACTAGCTAAATAGTAAGCGGTATATCCCCGAATATATCCGGACCTATATAGTATACTAGCGTA
>NW_006921535.1:3390260-3491206 GCF_000340215.1 Pseudocercospora fijiensis CIRAD86
CAGTACTAGACGAACGGGTACCTTAAAAAAAACTAAAAAAACGCGACCGCGAGGTCCCGTACTAGCAGTACCGACCTACCTACCTAACTATAATAACTACCTACGCTCGATACCGAGACGATTACGACAGTCCTTTAAATTCCGCATATTATCTTCCGTATATATATAGCTATATACCGATAGCCCTCTAATCGACGGCGCCCTATAGCCCTCTAATCGCTAGACTAGGCGGCCCGCCTTCCTTATCTAGGTTTGTTTACTCTATACTAGCACCTACCGAAGCGGGTACCGGTCGAGGTAAGAGCCTATAAGCACCCTAACAGTTTCCCGACTCTAGTCTAGTTCCTTAACTCTATACTTATCCTACATTTTTATAAGATTACCGAGCCTACGCTTATTCTATAAATACGCTAGCTTCCGTACGCCCCGATTTAGACGCCTACTCGTTAAACATCGCTTTTTACTTTAAAGAGTTCTTAGCTAACGCCGGTTACGCTAAGTTAGTGTATTAGAAGTAAAGAGACCCGCTTATAGTAGTCGTTACGAAAATTACTACGTATTATTAGCCCCTAGAAGAATATATACTACGAAAACTCTTAGATACTAGAGGCGGTACTTCCCTTGGTTTCCCTTAGGATTAGGCAGTTAACCGCTCTTTAGTTACGGTAGCAGCGAAGACGGTACTTGCTCTCTATAACGAACTTGCAGTTTTAGATACAATAGGACCTAACGACTTAGCGGCTCCTACTCCGGAACTAGTACTACCCTCTCTAGATATAGTAGTGCCCGCAAGTCCGGATACTAGTCTATAGCTACGTCGCCGTCGGACGATTTTAGTAGCTAGTACGCGACGTATTATATACGTACGCTATAGGTCCTTACTAATTGTTTTTCCCCTAGGTCTACGAGAACTTAGTACCTTAGAGCTATTACCTATAAGCAGTCCTAATTTGTCCTTACCGGTTTTAGTCGGCCCTAAGTAGTAGAGTCCTAAATAGTAAGGTCCTAAGTAACATAGTCCTAAGCCCGAGTACTAGGATATAGAGTAGTAGAGTCCTAAGTAGTAAGCTCCGGAGCGAGAGAACCCTAAGCCTAAATAGTAGAAGCTCCCGGCCCTAAGTAGTCTAGAGTCCTCTCTACTAGCTCCTAAGCTTTAGCGATAAGGTACTTAGTAGCGAGGACCCCGACGATAAGAGTAAGAGCTACTACTCCCTCCCGTATCGGCTAAGAATATAGTCGATATATCTTAAGATATAGACCTAGATACCTAGCGTATAGACTTAGTATATATAGAGCCTAGTATAGAGCGTAACCCGCCTCCTCGCTAGTAGCGCTATAATAGATTAGTCGACGCTTTCCTAGGCATAGAGGCTAGACGCCTAGTCGCGGACTGCTAGCGAGTACGCAACGCTAGCGTAGGACTATCCTCCTAAAACTAGCGTAACGGCAAGCAGCTAGCCTACGACAACCCGTAGCCTTAACGCCTATAAGAGGGCATACTATGCGAAGTCCCGGCACGCGAGAACTAGAACGCCGCTAGCGCTAACGCGGCCGCTAAAGACGCTAACGGCGAAATCCTAAATACCGCTAACCTAGCCGTCCTATATAATAAGATACGCTAGCTGTTTAAACAACTATTAAATTAACAAGTTATCTAAACCTAGTAACTTAGGGATAAAATCCGGGACGAGATCGACTAGTTACGCTAAAGCATCCCTTCGAGCTTAGTATAAGATAGGCTAGACACTAGACGAGCTAAACGCCTCGCGTAGGCAGGTTTATATAAACAGGTCCCGTAGGAGCAGGTTCTATTAGCCCTACTACCTAACCTAGTCGAAGCCTAGCCTTATTAGTTACGGCGTAACGTGCAACGCAACGCCGAGGCTAGATAACGCCGCTATAGCTAAGGCGGTATAGCTAGCGGAGGGCCTCTAAGCCTAAGCTCTAGCGACTCTAGTACCTATAGTAGGAACTTTAGCCCGCGAGGTTACGGTTTTAACCCTTACTATATAGACAATTTCCGCTTTACCCGCTCGCCCTATTATAGCCTATAGCGTTCCTAGCGCCTAGAGAGATTTAACTAGACCCCGCAGTAGTTCGGTTTGGTTTAGTTTAGTTTGCTAAGCCGAAGATCTAGTTTAGTTTAGGTTGGTTTGCTAAGCAACTACAAGAGTAGCTAGTTCGAACTATAGAATTTATCGGTTTCTAAGAAGTGTAAGAATGTCTACGTAACTCGAAGCAAGCCCTTTATAAGATACGAGAGTATAGCCGGCAGCGTAGCCGGCGTTTTTTAGTTATAGGAAGGTACTTATATAACCCTAAATCTATAGGCAATTAGCTAAAGGCACTAACTAATTAAAAGCATACACACAGACAAGCTATTATAGTTCAGTTTAGAAACTGCACTTATTAGAAGTGTAAGAATGTCTACGTAACTCGAAGCAAGCCCTTTATAAGATACGAGAGTATAGCCGGTAGCGTAGCCGGCATTTTTCAGTTATAGGAAGGTACTTATATAACCCTAAATCTATAGACAATTAGCTAAGGGCACTAACTAATTAAAAGCATATATATATATAAGCTATTATAGTTTAGTTTAGAAACTGCACTTATTAGGTATAAATTTCATCCTTTCGCTCGCTATTTAATTCCCTAACTGCTCGGTAGAATGTTATTATCTAGATCTAGGCAGAACTTATCGATTTCCCTAGAAGTCCTCTTCCTTAAAAAGTTCTAATACTTTCCTACCGAACTATTCGACAATATTAAGTACTAGGATAGCTCCTCCCTCGGTATCGGTATAGTATATAAAAGAGCTATAAAGCAGCTCTATAGAACGTTCTACTAGTTACTCGCTATATTAAGGCCGAATACTAGTTCGTTCCTTAGAACTCTTAGTTATTTAGGAGATATAAAGGGTAGGGCAGGTAGTAACTTCGTATTGTATAAGGAGGTAGAGGCTACTATAGAAGAGGCCTTTAACCTATAGAAGATAGTAAAAGATATAGAGGCAGCTATAGGTCTAGGTACCTAGTTGAATTTCTAGTAGGTAGAGTATAAGGATATTTAGAGGGAGTATTAGGTAGAGTTGCGAAGGCAGGTGTATAATATGCTCTAGAAAACAGGGATAGTGCCTATAACTATAACTATTAGGCTCTTTAACCTTCCTTATTTTTCCCTATTTTCTTTTTATAAAAATCTAAACTAATACAAATCAACCGGAATGTCTATCTTCTTTTAGTTCTTTAAAAAACCTAGTAGCGTAGCTAGTAGCGTAGCCGGCAGCGTAGCCGGCCTTTTTACTTCTTAGTACTAACGGGATTTTAGGAGACTTCTATTCCGTACGGCTAATAAAGCATACTATACTATATATATATACTTAGAGAGTATTTAGAGCGCGGTATATAGCACCGTATAACAGCGGCTTATTTCGTATATAGAAAAGCTTGTAGATAATACTACGAACATCCTTCCTACTAGAACATCTATCCTACCTAGTACCGTCCCGAATATAGACATTCTAGCCTTTTAGAATCTAATCGAGTGCTTTGAAATCCTTGTCTATAATCGTTATACGCTTCGCGTAGATAGCTATAAGGTTAACCGCTAAAATAGTATTAGTATAGTCCGAAAAGAGGTAGAAGAGAAATATATATTCGAAGATACGAACTAGGTAGGCTTCTATAGCCTCTTAAAGGGCGCCTATCGCGGAGGCTTAGAAGCGAAGGTCCGTTCTATAATTAGACCCCGCAGTGGTCCGGGTTGGTTTGGTTTGGTTTGCTAAGCCGAAATTCTAGTTTAGTTTAGTTTAGTTTGCTAAGAAACCGGTGCACGGACCGGTTTGCCGGCTACGTACCGGCTACGGATAAAAACCTATCCTAAAACACGTCTAAATAGCCCGAAACACAGATGCAATCGTATAGCGTATACAATATAGGGCTCCCGTCGCGTCCCGGACTCGTTCCGAGGTCGTCGTATATCGTCGCAGTTTGCTCGGAAACTAGCTTAGACTAGCGGGGCAAAAAACTAAACCGGAACTAAACCGGAGGGATACCGCTAAGAAACCAAACTATATACGTTTAGTAGTTCGGAAACCGAACTACTATAGGGTCTATCTATAATCCTAGGCAATTTCGCGAATAAGTCGTTAGAAAGGAGCTTTACGGATTAGGAGCTTAGAACTCTTCTAATACTACCGAATCTTACGGAGGGCTATAGCTAAAGAAGGATTAGTAAAAAGACAGTAAGAATACCGGCTACGCTACCGGCTACGCTACCGGCTACGCTACCGGCTATAAATAGGACTTACTTCCTAGGCGCTATCGACGCTTCGTATAATTGCTACTAGTAGTAGAAGCGCTAGTTGTCGTCTTGCGTAGAGCCTTACCCGCCGTTATCTTACGTAAAGCCTTACTCGCGACGCCCTTTCTAGCACCGGAGCTAGCGGTAGTAGTAGTAGCCCTCTTACGTTAATATACTATACTCGTTCTACTATTTCCGGTCTTATTGCGACCCGTAGAAGTACTAGGTCCCTTCTTACGAGGCGTCGTAACTTAGTTAAGTAGACTCGCTATTATAAAAGTCGTCGAATTAAGGAAAAAAGTACGTTACGAAGGTATACGAAGGCGCGCGCGGAGCGAGGGTATTACGGAGGTAGTAGATATAGAGCGTAGAGGTATAGGTATCGATACGAAGGTTGAATATAGCGGTAGTATCGCGGTATCGCTAGGCAATAGAGTAAGCTTCGCGTAAGCCTATATTATAGTAACGTTAGAGTAAGGAAAGAAGGTAGGTACGGCTAAAAAAGGCAGGTACGGCTAAAAAAGGCAGGTACGGCTAAAAAAGGCAGGTACGGCAGACTTTGAAATATAGCCGGCATATATAGCCGGTATAGTAATAGGCGAAAGCCTCCTTTTAATAAATAGCCGGCGTAATAATAGTATCCTACTATAGTATAGATATTCTTTAGTAATACTTTTACTAGCTATAGTAATCTTATAAGTAACCTAGGCCTATTGCTAGTAAATATAAGAAATATTAGGTAGGCTATACTAAACAAGCTAGTTATTTAGTAGGAAAAGGCCTACTACCGTCTCTATATACCGGCTACGAGTGCCGGCTATCGCTCTAAATTCAACTCCGCCCTATCTCGGAGGCTAAGGTACCGAGCGGAAACCCTATAGCTTATATTTACTCGGTTGTCGCGGAGCGCTTATAGGTAAGGTATTAGAAAAGAGTATAAAAAGTACGAGAAGAGTATCCTAGGATATAGGTCGTAAGTAAATAAGAGTAGTATGCCTAGTTATTTATATAGTACGTTACTCTATACGACTAAGAGCCTATATTATCTTATACTTCGCTTATAAGACCTCGACTCTACTAGTATACTATCGATCTCCTCCTCGGTCGCTAATACGCTATCTTAATTCTTCTTCGAGTTGCCGGACTTAGTACGTATCTATAGCTATATAATAGCGCTACGTATTATAGAGAATTAACTCCGCCGTATCTCGAAGGCTAAGGTACCGAGCGGAAATCCTATAGCTTATATTTACTCGGTTATCGCGGAGCGATTATAGGTAAGGTATTAGAAAAGAGTATAAAAAGTACGAGAAGAGCATCCTAGGATATAGGTCGTAAGTAAATAAGAGTAGTACGCCTAGTTATTTATATAGTACGTTACTCTATACGACTAAGAGCCTATATTATCTTATACTTCGCTTATAAGACCTCGACTCTACTAGTATACTATCGATCTCTTCCTCGGTCGCTAATACGCTGTCTTAATTCTTCTTCGAGTTACCGGACTTAGTACACATCTATAGCTATATAATAACGCTACGTATTATAGAGAATTTCTCGTTAAAGTTTCTCTCTCGTAGGCTTGCTATCTACCTCGTAGTATAGAGGATCAAAGTGCTAATACTAAAGAATCTCCTTATAGTTAGGATGCTAGGGCTCCTTAGGACCTTTGTATTTTAGGTCTAAATAGAGACGTATTATAAACGTTCTATCGCCCTTTCGCTTACTACCCGCTAGGTCGCGATATACGAAGAAACTAATCTAAATATAGCTCGTCTCTATAATAGCCGGGTAAATATAGAGCGCTAGGTTTCTACTTCGTACCTTAGATTTAGGGACGGCGCGGAGATAAAATCAGAAATATAGCCGGTACCTATAGCCGGTAAAAGGATGCGAAAATAGGCCTCCTCCTAGGTTAATCTAACGACTAAATACAATTTCTAACTAATCCGCTATAAACCGACGCCGAATTTTAGCTAGAAGCTATATATCTTTATTTTAAAGAGTAACCCGCTTCGTATAGATAGCAAGGAGGTTTAAAAGCTTAAGCTCGGTTACGAGAAATGCCTCCGCAGCTTCCTAAAGAGCACTAATTACCTTAGCCGTAAATCGTATACTAGACCGAAAATCTAATATAATTTCTCGGACGAGTCGCTAGAAGGGAGTCTTAGGGATTAAAAGCTCGGTCCTTCTTTTGTTTTAGAAAAGCCGGATCTAGCGAAGGGCAATAGTACCTAGTTTAAAGCGCCGCTTCTTTATCGTTAAGTCCTGCCTTATTCCCTTTCTTTTAATAGAAAGATAACTTTTCTTTGCGATAGTCTTTGTCCGCCTACTCTTTTTAGCCTTCTCCTATCTACCTATAGCCTTCTTATTTTTCGGTACTATTTTCCGAAGAACCCCCTTCCTTCGTATATACTACGGAGAGCCTTACTCTTCCGATATCTCGTTCTCGCTATAGTCTCCCTATACTTAGCTTGCTTTATCCTTGCCCTTTAGCCTCTAAAGATATTTATCTACGCGTTTAGGCGACGAGGGCATATCGGTAGGACCTAGAAAATTAATAAGTATATAATCGTAAGGAGACATTAATGCTTCTTATCTTCTAGAATAAATAGTCTTCTATTAAACCGCCTTAGTAGGTTATCGTTAGATTCGAATAAAGGATAGTAGCTTAAGGAAGGGGAAGTAGCCGGCTTAGGAAGGCCCGAAGAGCCGAATCCTTAAGGTATGTTTGTCTTTAAGAATATAGGGAAAGGGAAGAAGGAGAGGAAGAGCGAATAGAGAATTAGAAATAGTCCGTAGGTAAGCGGGGTCGGTTGCTATAGCAACTAGTCTGTTTAGGTCCTAGGAATTCGAAATACATTTCGGATATATACCGGCTATATATACCGGCTATATTACCTTATACGTAAACGCTTCGTCTCCTTAAAGCTACTCTAAGCCTATATACGTTTCCGCTTCTCGACCCGGTATCGCCTTCTACCTCCGCCCTCCTCCTCTTCGTTATCGCTAATTAGGGTTTCGCTTAGACTAAATTTCGTATTCTCTTCGCGCTCCTAGGTTTCTTCGATCTTAAGGTTTTCTAATTCCTCGATTAACTCCTTTAATATAATCTTTAGTAACCTACCTTAGCGATTTTAGTAGAGGAGATAGTATCGGAATACTATAATAGATTCGAAGGTAGTAGGCGAGTATATTCGATTAAAGCGGCCCTAGTAACGAGCGATACTAAAAGACCTCTTATAGCCTATACCTACGCTCGGGATAGCGAGGACGTCCTAAGCGACCGACGCTATCGTTAGAAACTTAGGCTCTAACCGCTACTATATAGCGAGAATATCGTCTCCGAATTCGTCTAGAAGACCGGTAAGATCTAGAGATTATTAGCCCTCTTTCCGAGCCTACGGATTTGTACTTACTCGCGCGCCGATAGAGATCGAACTCTTCTTTATTTACTTTAGTAGTTGCTTCCTCTTCTGCCTCTACTTCCTACCTATAAAACAGGTATAATGTCGGAGCCTTCTAAACCTTCTTTTTCTTTATAGGAGCTGCATTTAGACTAGTTTCTTTCCGACGCTCGTAGAATATCTTTTCTAGAATAGTCTAGTAATGCTTTAGCTATACCTCGTCCGCCTTCTATTCCGGCCTCTACTAGTATATATCCTTTTCTACCGGGTTAAGTAAGCACGTAACGCTATAGATATCCTCGAACGAGTCAAAGGTAGCACTATAATATTTATATAACTTAGTATAGGAGGTGTCTATAGCTTTCGTTATAGCTACTTTCTAGGGAACGCTCTTCTTAGCTAGCTTAGCTACGGTTTCCTCGAGCTCGTTAAAGAGCTAGTTATAGTACGTAAAGATAAGGTAGATCGTCGGTCCTCGGGTTCTTCTAATCGTAGTAGTAACCTTCGCGTAATACTTACTAATATCGACGAGATACTCTGCTTAGCGCTATTCGGCGGCGGTAAGGCCGAGCTACTTAATATCCTCGGAACTCTAATAGATCTCGAGAGCGGTACGTAAAGTATATCCCCTCGTAACTATATAGAAAGTCGAATCGAACTAGGTCTTAACGTCTTAGGTAAAACGGAGTAGGCGCTAAGGAGGCCGCTTTTACTATCGCTTATTCTATACGATATTCTAGGCATCGGTTTTAGGGCGCTCGATTAGGTTCTTTTAAATAGCCTCGAATCGGTTATATCTCTATAAGCTCGAGTTCGTATATATTGCTAAACGACGAAGCTAGAGAAAAAGAGTTAGAACTATACTAGGTTGCCGGCTATAGGTGCCGGCTACGGACAAAAGTTATACCTTATATAAAACGAGAGCGAGGCTCTCTGCCTTATCCCGTCTTATTACTATAATAAGTTTCTCGACTTTCGACTTTGCTTTATCCTTATCTAGGATCTTCTATTAGTCGTCGTTTAATAGTACAATTTTAAGCGTCTTAAAGAGGGCTCGGATCGCGATTTAAACTATATAAGCGAGGTAGGGAAACTTCTATAGGGATGTAACTAACAACGACGTCGGCTCCGATTTAATAGGGCTAGGGCTATTAATAGGCTCCTCTTTATCGTTATTATCGTACGTATTATCGTGCGTATCCGGAATTGTAGCGAGCTTAATATTCGGAAGAT
Source organism: Pseudocercospora fijiensis CIRAD86 (assembly GCF_000340215.1). Classification (NCBI taxonomy): domain Eukaryota; kingdom Fungi; phylum Ascomycota; class Dothideomycetes; order Mycosphaerellales; family Mycosphaerellaceae; genus Pseudocercospora; species Pseudocercospora fijiensis. The sequence goes on from NW_006921535.1 coordinate 3,399,203, forward strand.
TAAGCTAGATTATAGACCTTATAATCTCCTCTACGTACTCGACCCTATCGATATAATTAGTAATTTCAAAGATATATACGAGTGAATTATATATACAACGCCTTATATAATGTTCGATTATTACTAGCATTATCCGTAGTAATCGAGATCAGTTTCGTTATTACGCTAACCCTATCTATTGCCGTATAGACAAGCTTCGCTATATCCTTACTAGTATAGGAACCTAGAATTTTAGGGAATCCGATTATAAGTTCCTAGAGTTTCTAATCCGAATTAATAAAGTATAGTATAATCGAGAGGAAGGAGGCTCTTATAGTCCGGCTTAACTAGCTATCGATAGTAATAGCTACTCGGCGAGTATTACGGAGGATCTCCCGAATATTGTCTAACGTAGCCTCTTTGTTCTTTTCGAATATAATACGCTAGGTTATCGCGCCGAGAAATAGGGGAGAGTAGTTTATAAGATATAGGTATGTCTTCTATATAGACTCCCTTTCGTAGAAGTCTTCCGGAAGACCGTTTATAGCTAGCATTTCGTTTACTAGTTACTTAAAGTCTTCGGGGGAGAAATCGGTAGCCTTTAATCCTAGAGCTTCCTTAAGCGTAGCCTATAATAATTAGCTAGACCTCTACGGTTAATTTAAGTAGCCGGAATCTATAGCTAGAATCTATAGCCGGTAGCTATAGCCGGCATTTTAGAAGACGTACCTCTTTCTAGAACGCTATATCTATATTAACTCTCCTCTCTCCTTAAGATTCCCGATACCGTTTAGAATAGAGATAGTTCGTAGGCGATAAGTTCCTATCCCCTAGTTTCGGGTATTTTAAGATTGAACTATAGAAGTTGCAGACAATTACTAGTTAACCTTTAAGTCGAGAAGTCGTATAACGGTACAATGCCCCCTCTATAAAGAACTTCTAGAATATATCCGTTCGCTCCTTACTCCCCTATCGTATCGAGTACTTCCGGAGTTTACACTCCTTTAAACATAAGTATAAAGGGAACTATATCTTATAGACCTATTAATTAAACTGCTCTATATACTCGGGTTTCTAAAGATACGCCTAGCTAGCCTTTTCGAAGATTTCCGGGTTAATACTCGATATTCTTATATCTCCGAACAACCTTCTACTTAGACTCCGTAAAGGTAAGGACTAGGTAGTAGTACCCTATAATGAATTCCTACTACTAGGATTCGGAGAGGATAAATCTAGCCCTAATCGTCGTCTAGGACTTAATAGGCTCGAAGGTAAGTATACGACCTCCTTTCGACGTTGTCGTAATCTCGCTCGTATACTAGACTGTTTCGACTATCGTCTCGTTATTACCCTTCCTAGTATAGCGCCTAGTATATATACAATGTCGGTCGGTATGTTTTAAGGTTTCGTACGGTAAGGTAAGGACTTAGGAGTAGTAGATATATACTAGTAGCTATAGGGAAACACCCTTTCTTTTATAGCATCGTATCGTTAGGAATAGCTAGGTAGTAAATAGCTAGCTACCTTTTTTTTTGTTTCCTAGCTACCTAACTACTAGATTTTTTTTCCTAGCTACCCTAGCTAGCCTAACTACTAGAATTTCTTTCCTAGCTACCCTAACTACCTGAATTTTGCCTTCTATACGGCGGCTCTCTCCTACTAACGGAACCGAGCTACTATATCTAACGAATCTAAGCTCGTTTTTAGTCTTAATCTATCCTCTTTCGGTATAAGACACTCGACAAGCAAATGCTTAGGCCGAGTCTAACTACGAAACCTAAGACTAACTAATAGCTCTATTAACTAATCCTAATCCTCGAACTCCTTCCGCTTCTTAGTAAAGATCTTAAAGAGCGCTCGAGCTTCTTCGGGTACCTGCGGAGTAGTCGAGATAAAGCCGTATCGCTAAAATAGGTAATCCTTCGGAGGCTTATATAGAGATTTAGAGAATTCTAATACTAACCTATCCTACTAGCAGCTTAGATTCCGGATATAAGCCCTCTCTGCCTTAGTAAAGATTTTATATAGCAGTAGTACTCTGCCTTCGAGAAACGCTTTCTATTTAACTATTAGTATCTGCCGGCTACGAACGCCGGCTATATATGCCGAGTATAGAATAATTACCTATACCCCTTCCTCCTATAGTAATACTTCTGCCGTCCCTAGATACCTAGCCCCGATCGTATTAATCGCAAGCTACTTTGCCTTTATAGACGTAAAGGCTTCGCTCTAATACTAATAAAGAAACTTCTACTCTATATCGAGGATATAAAGACGACTAGTCTCGATTCCAATCCTTACTAGCTTTTCGTAGTAGCTTTAACTATAATTTTCTAGATTGATAGGACTTATACCTTAGCCCTTTACTAGTATCTCGTCTCTTTAACTATACTCGATCTACTCCTAGCGCTTATCGTCTATAGCGTTAGGCCCTAAGACTATACCTATTACTAGATCGACGTATAGTATCTCCTCGCTTTTTTTAGTTCCTTTATTCGTAGTATTAAGCTCTATCGCGGTATCCTAAACTCTAGCATTGTTGTTCTCGGCTATCTAAATATCTCCGTTACTATCGGTCGTATCGATAGAGGTAGCGGCTATAGGTCTAAATGCTATTAGTTAACGTATTAAAGAAAAATATGCCGGCTATAGCTGCCGGCTACGGCTGCCGGCTATAGCTACTAGCTACGGCCGCTAGCTAGATTGACTTACGCTACTAGAACTTTACGCTCGAAAACTAGCCGCAATTCTTTCCTCCTCTTAGCCTTCTCTTAGGTTGTCTTCTTATTCTAACCTTTACTTTTTTCTATAGGCGCTAGCTATCGATAGAATGCCTTATTCCGCGCCTTTCTTCTCTTATCCTTAGCTCTTTTATCCTTATCTATCTTGTCCTTTCTCTCGCGGTCTCGTACGGAATTCTTCTTCGTAGAGTACTCCTTTTTAGTCTTACGCTTTTTGGTTAGACGCTTAGGTAAAACAAACTCGCGGTCTTTAGTTCTATCTTCTATTTAGCGCGCGGCGCGCTTCTCTCTTGCTATTGTAAGGGAAAGGGGCGGGGGCGTAGCGTATAGTAGTTGTTATCGGTATAGGTATAGAGGAAGAAGTTAAAAGTATAAGAATATCGCGAAGCCCTAATTGTTACCGCCTACGTAACGTTATATAGGTAAGCTTTCGTAACTATAGTAACTACGTCCCGGTAATAGCAACTACGCCCTAGTAACGGCAACTACGCCCTAGCAACGGTAACTACGCCCTAGCAACGGTAATAAAGCGTAGTAAATACAACCTAGTAACTATTATAGCCGGCAATCGTAGCCGGTAGTCGAATAAGAGTGTCCTTATAGCAAAACTACGCCCTAGCAACGGTAACTACGCCCTAGTAACGGCAAAAGAGCGTAGTAAATATAATAGAGTTACTATTATAGCCGGCAATCGTAGCCGGCAGTCGAATAAGAGTGTCCTTATAGTAAAACTAATATAGTCTCTAGTTTAAACTAGGAATCTATATAGTTCGAAAAAACCAAACCGGAACTAGGGAGCTAGTTCGCCGCTAAGAAACTAAACTATATACGTTTAGTAGTTCGGAAACCGAACTACTACGGGGTCTAAAAAATAAGATATTAGACAAGCCTACCGATTACGCCGAGCCTATCGATAGCGCCGATCCTACTATCTACGATAAGCCTACTAACGATACCGAGGATAATTAGGACTCTATATAAGCCGATACTAAGGACGCTAACGTTTAGGACCTTATATAAGCCGAGGACTATATCGATAACGCTAGCGACGTATCTACTATCGACGACGCGATAGATACGTCTAAGAGATAAAAGGAGGACGACGATAAGGACGACGCCCTAATAGATATAAAAGGGAAGAAGCAGCGCTATAGAGCGGCTAGAGTAGCTAAGATAAATAAGGGTAAGGTAGATAAGGACGACAATTAGGAAGACGCCCTAGCTATTATAGATAAGAAGAAGGTACGCTATAGAGCGGTTAATATAGATAAGGATAAGAACTTCTAGCGCTCTAGTATATAGTATACTAGTATAGAAGACTAGTTAGAGTCGCAGTATTAAGCTAATATAGTAGTACTAATATATAATACGCTAGGATTTAAGATAATAGATTATATACTACTAATAGGCACTCGCTTATCTAACTTTAAATTAGGAATAATATACCGCAAGGTCGACAATACGACTATCGGCTTAAAGGATCTTAGAAAGTAGTATACGTACTCCGTCGAGGCATAGGGATATCTACGCTCTAAGCGTAAGCTAATTAGCCCGCTATACTTATACTACGAGTAGCATCCTAACGGAATATATAAGATTGCTACTATTGCCTATTATACTATACTTATAGGTAGCGGCACCTTCCGCTATAAGGCCCTAGATTAGGTTACCTAGACGCATATCGATAACGTAAGCAACTAAGCGATAATTACGACTATAATACCGCTAGATATTAAAGGCGAAACTAAGCTAGTTATCTCCTTACGCTAATAGTAGGCGCGCTAGCGGAAGTACTATAAGGACCTAAACTACGACCTATATAAGAAGTAGCTCTAAATTATTTCCCTGTCTTAGCTTACCTTTAAGGCCGCTATAGTAGAGTAGCTAACGGAGATCGATATCGTAGTAATCCTAGACTACGCCCTTGCAAATATATAGGCCTATAATACGACTAACGAAGACAGTATACCGACGGATATCGCGCTCGACTATTTCCTACGTATAGCGCATCTTTAGCTATAAATAGGCTATATGCCGAGCGTAGACCGCGATTAGGTTGCTACTCGTAATAAGAAGGGCCTACTACTAAAAGATATTAAGTACGATTACGCTATAGAGGACGTAGATCTAGTAAAGCTATACCGCGGACTAGGGCGTATAGGGATTATAGGACGATACTAGTCGCTTACCGACGAGCAACGCGCCGACCTATACCTTTACCTACTAGACGAGCTCGCTATAGCTATTAAGTCTAAGACTCTCGTTAGTACCGCGGCTGCTAATAAAGAAGCGCTAGCTACGCCGCAACTATTAGAGAAGCGTAAGACTAAGTCTCGGTATAGCGCCGCTAACGCTAGTACCCTCGCCCTAGCCTCTAAGGGCAAAGGTAAGGCTTTCCCCCTACTAAAAGGCAAGGACAAGACTAAGCTACTAAAAATCTAGACAGGCTAACCCTTCGTACGCACCTTATCCCTACTAGCCTCGGCATCTGCCTCGATGCCTATACCTAAGACGCTAAAGCAAGTCTAGTATATTAGTATACGGAAGATATAAGATAAAAGCGGCAGAGCGAAGCGTAAGCAGGCTAGCACTAGTACTAGCGAGATATCTAACTAGAAGAGACGACGCTAGTACGCAAACTTCTTAACTAGCTCCGATACTAAGGCTATACTAAAGTCGGCTACTAAGAAGACGCGCGCTAAACTAGTAGACTTAGACTAAGGAGAGGAGGATATACTCGAGACGTATAAGAACGTATAATACGAATACAAGCGATAAGGAAAACGAGCAAAAGCGGAAGGAGTATATAAGAAGGGGTTTAGCTAATATAGTACGCTAGCCTTCGTTCTGTCGGATAGGGGTACTATTACGGCAGGGACGGTACGCTAGCTAAGCCCGGTATATACTTTCCGTAGAACCGTAGATACTTACTCTAATACTATACTATAGTACGTCTACTAATTCATCCCTTGCGCGATAGCTATTAATATAGCAGAGGCGCTATAGAATAATATCTTCTATATCTATTAGGGAACCCCTAAGGGGATAGTGTCTAATCGTAGATCGATACTAACATTGCATTATTAGAGCGAGATATGCCTATAGCTAAGACTAAAGCATCGGCTATTAATAGCCTTCTATCTATAGACTAACGGTTAAATAGAGAGGCAGAATGCTACCCTATAGTAGTACCTGCGTAGCTATATTAATAAGAACCCCGAGGATTAGGTTAACCTCCTATAGCCTATAGAATTTATATATAACAATAGTATATATTTATTAACTAAGGTTTCGCTATATATAGCTATAATAGGCTAAAACGCTACCTTACCGGAGGACCTATTTACCTCGCTCGAGGCCGAGCGTAAGGAAAGGGAAGCGCGTTAAGTACTAGAGACACTAGCGGCAATAGAACGTATCTAGAAGATACGGGAGATCTATACTAAGATAGTTAAGAAGCTAATAAAGGCTTAAGAGTACTAAAAGACCTACTACGATAAGCGCTATATACTAATAACCTTTAAACAAGGCGATATAGTTATACTTAGTACGAAGAACCTCCGTATCCGTAAACACCTATTACCTAATAGCAAAACAAGGCCTAAGCTCGTACTAAGATATATTAGCCTATTCCGCATTCGAGAAGTTAAGGGCTCCTCTGCATAGGCCTACTAGTTATAGCTTCCTCCTTATTATACTATCTATAACACCTTCTACGTATCCCTTCTTAAGCCGTACTACCTACGCGAAGGGGATAAAGCACCTGCTAAATCCGAGGATATACTAGCTAATAGCGAAGAGCTATAGTCTATAGAACGTATTCTAAAGTACCGGACTAGGTAAGGCAAGAAGGAATACCTCTTAAGATAGTAGGGCTATTTACCTAAATAGGACTCGTAGGAAGCTAAAGGCTCCTTTAAGGATATAGCTAAGTTGTTAGATAAGTATTAGACTAGTATAAAGAACAAGAAGAAGGCTAAGGGCCTATAATGTCGCCTAGGAATAATACTACCCCTAGGGTACTATTAGCTAACTAATTAGAGGCCGGCAAACTAGGACAATAAGACTATATTACTATCGTAAACGCGCACTAAGTGTTAATAAGCGCGCTATAACGCGTCGACTAATTATATACTCTTTTAAGGGTTCTACCCCTTTACTAACGCAATAAGGCCCTTCTTTTAGTATTTAGGTTTCTCTCTTAATCCTTTATTCTATTAAGGCTCTAAGGCCTAGTCGGTCGGCGATAACGGCGCGCGCGCGTAGGAATAGTAACAATAATAATAATAACGGCGTTACGCCTATACTAAAGGGCAGTATAGCTAGCGCGGCTATATTAGTAATAGTATTGCGGAGTATATTACTAGTTAGAGCGTCGCTAGTCGAAGAAGGAAATTAAAAGCAAGGTAAAGTTAGCGCTAAGACGACTAGCGCCGCTATTATTAATATTACCTACTCGCTACTATTACTAACCTTACCTACACTACGAGCCTAGAGCACTATACTAACTAAGTTAAAGATTAAACCTACTAAGGGTTAATTAAAACTTTAAGCCGCTTAAAAGATTAAGCGACTAATAGACTAACTAAGGGCAAAACTATAGAGCTAAGCTAGCTAGGGTCGATCTTATAGATAATAGATTACTCCTCGATCTTTCTAATCCTTTAAGCGAGGCGAACCTTAACTATTATACTTATAATAGCCTTTACCTATAGAAACTAGACGAGCTATATTTTTTCTAAAAAGATAAAATAAGATTAACAATTAAAGGCTACTAAACCTAACTAATTAGAGCTAGTAAAACTACGATAGTAAATAATAGCCCTCGTAATAATAAGAATAACCCTCGGAGCGGACATTACTAGGTCTTTTAAGAGTAGACGCAAAGAACTCGGTATAATATTACTTAGAACGGAGGTAGGGCCACAATACCTCGCATATCTACCTATTATAGTAGGGAAGACGCGCTTCTATTATAATTAGTCGAAGGCTCTTAATTCTTATAAATATATATTACTTTATAGTTTATTATATATAGGGATAGCGTAGTTAGAGTTATATATTATACTATATTAGAGGTAAGGTTTAATATAGTTATATAATTAGGTAGTTAAGTGTTTAATTTAGCGCGGGCTAAGTAGCTTATTAGACTTGCTAAGTTAGTAGTAATAGAGGTTATAGAATATAGATAGGCTACGAGGGCGCGGCCTTTAGAAAGGAAGCGTATATTAGGGCTAAAGAGGCTATACGTAATTAGTATATAACTAGGCTAAGTAAAGCTAGGGTCTTAGTACCTTAGGTAGGGCTTAGCGCTTAGCGTTAGGCTAACTAGCTAGCCTTCCTCCTTCTCCTCCTAGACCTCTATCGAATACTACTTGTACCTACTACTACCCTATCTACCTACTAATATAACCCTTCTTATACTTACTTAGCAACCTATTCGAGCGGTTAATAGTATAGCTCTAGCGCTAGAGCGTATCTATTAACCTAGAGCGTATACTACACGGTCTACTGCTAGATTAGGCCTTCTTAGCTACCTATTATAGCCTGGAGCGTCACCAAGAGCCAGCTGCGCAACCCTTCTATTGGCACGTAATACGCGATTCGTGCTGCCGAGACGAGACCCACATGGCGTCTTGAGAATGAGCAAGTTGAGTTCCGCTCGTTCGCGTCGCCGCAATTCAACAAAGGACGGCGACTCTGTTCTGTAGGCTGTGAGAGGCAAGTACGACCTGTGAACCTGATTCCCCAACATCTCTCCAGCAGCTGCTATTCTTGACTGCATCCTCCTCTCAAACTGAGCTGGCCATCCTCACCACTCGTCCCCAGAACACAGCGACCGCATATGGCCACGGCATGCCAATAAGCGGAATTCGAGTGCGCCAAGCCCACATTCCACAGCGAGCACCCGACGACCTCTGATCTTGGCCCGTCGTAACTCTGCTGTCCATGGCGCACATCTGGCGGCTCGTCAGACGCCATGGCGATGATGGCGACATGGACGACATGGATATGGAGATGGAGATGGGAGGTTCGAGCTCATCTTCCATGACACCTCTTTCGGCGGATGGCGTCGACTTCTCCAACGGAACCCAGGCCATGGACTTCCTTTCAGATCTCCTGGACGACACATATCTGAAGATCGATGGAGCGAACTATGCCAAGTATTTCTGGTACGGTATCGTCGTTGTGGTGGGCATTGCGACTTTGTTCAACTTTGCGCGCTGGTTGACACTACACCAAAGACTACGTGCCGCTGCACGAGGATATCATAGACCTGCTAGACCGAAAGGCGTGCTCGCGGGCGGCCTGGCAACCATCACGGCTGTCGGACGAGAGGCATCGTATCTTCAATTCACGCCAACAACCAAGTATCTGTTCTTGAGAATTCCTACCTTTGGGACGATACTGTTGGTTCTGTCATATCTGGCGTTTATAATTGCACTTGAGTTTGCCGACAACAACATCGCGGGTGCACAGTATTTGCAAGGGCTCGGTGTACGCGCGGGCTGGCTTGCAATAGCACAGCTACCTCTTCTTGTTCTTCTTATCAGCAAGAACAGTGTCATCGCTTCCTTGACTGGCACTTCTTGGGAGCGTCTGAATGTGCTCCATCGATGGGTAGCAAGGGGGATGCTGCTGCTGGCCATCTTCCACTTCGCCTTCCAAAGCACGGCCTGGCAGAAGTATAATGTCATGGAGCTCGAATGGAAGACAGACGACTGCCCAGTGACTGGCATTGCAGCTTTCGCAATCCTGCTTTGGATGAATCTTAGCACACTCGCTCCTTTACGATATCTGTCTTACGAATTCTTCGTTGTACAGCACATCCTTACCTGGTTCGGCTTTGTGGTGGCTCTCATGTTCCACCTTCCAAGCACGGCTTTGTCGAGCAGAGTTTACGTCTACATCCCAATTGGCATCTACCTCGCGGATCGCATTCTGAGAAGCCTTATGCTTGCTCGGAACAACCTTCGAATCAGCCGAGCCACCATGGTGCAGCTCGATGGCGGTGTTACGAAGCTACGAATCTCGAACAAAGCGATCAAGCGCTGGAGACCCGGCTCGCACGTACTGCTTTCGATACCACGTTTCGGCATCATGCAGAGCCACCCTGCAACGATCGTATCGACTCCAAGATCACACAACGGAGATCTCGTCTTCATGCTGAAAGGCCATCAGGGCTTCACCAAGAAGATCTTCCATGGAGCCAACACGTCGACAGAGGCTCTTATTGACGAGCCTAAAGAGGCCGGCGACGTCGAAAGGCATACCCAGGTCACCCAAAGCACCCACATCGCTATTATCGATGGTCCCTATGGCGGATCTCAATCGGACTTCGCAGCATTCGATTCGATATGTCTCATTGCAGGCTCCACAGGTGTAACATTTACGGCATCAATCCTCCAAGATCTCGCAGACCGCATCTCGAGCCAGGGCAAGAAGTTTCCACTCCGGCGCATACACTTCGTCTGGTGTGTGAAGGACAGCAATTGGGCTCGGTGGATCAGTGATGAGCTGGAAGCGGCATTCACCAAGCTACGAGACGGCAGTATTGATGTTAAGATCTGCATCTACGTCACCTGCGCAGACAATTTCACAGAGTCTGGTAGCGAGCCCAAAGAATGTGGTTGCGAATGTGATAAGAGCAAAGGACCTTGCTGCTGCGTAGTCGTGGATGAGGTCGATGAGGCGGACGCGATTGATGCAATCACTCCGGCAAAAGACGCGGCCAAGGTGGCGGAGACTTCGGCCTCGAGTTCTCAGACTGATGTGACGTCTGGCAGAAAGATGCCGTTTTTGAGATGCGCGACGTTTTACTCTGGCCGTCCAGATATGCAAGAAGTTCTCACCACGCTTCTAGATGGTGCAGATGGAGAGTCGGGAGTGGCCGTATGTGGGCCACCAGGACTCATTACCTCGACACGAAATACTCTGGTGCGGCTTAGTGATGAGAGAGCCATCCATAAAGGCTCTGGAGCACAGGGCTGCTACTTGCATGCAGAGACATTTTCATAGCGATAGCGGAAATCCAGACTTCAAGCGTTGGAGCGACGATCAGCATTAGCATTACGTTTCCATTCTGGTGCGACTATACAGCCATTACTGTCGTTTATCCATATTCTCGTGCGATCATATTTCATGCAACCATACGAAAAGAGCTCTGCCCTCCTCTTACCCAGTGACGCCGATAGGTCAAGAGTCTGAGCTGTACAAGAAATGGGGAAAGGAATCATCCGAAACACATGAAGACAGGTGCGAGACCAGCAGCGCAGCATGGTACGCACGCGATACTAGCGCCGCACTGTGCCCTGAACCAATGATGATGCGAGTCTCGACAGCATATCAACCCCCTTCTGCGTCTTCAGGTACGACAGCTCGGCTTGGTCTGCCATCTGACGAGCAGTCTCCGCGCTGATCTTGGCTTCTCGAACGTGGATCAGAGCATCGTTCAGAATCTACACATCGTGTTAGTACGCTTTGCCACTTGGCTCGTTCATTGCTGTGTAGCTTACATGTGCGAAGTTCGTAAGGCGTTGTTTGCGCGTCACCGACTTCTCCTGTTTAGCCTTAGTAACCAGCTTATCGGTAAGCGTCAGAACTGTTCCATCGCAGTCGCCATCAAGTGGCAGAATGCTAGCCATAGACTTGTCACTGGCGCGCGAGAAGCTGCGATGATCTTGCGACGGTGGACATGTTGATGTTTCAGGCACCGATGTGAGCGGCGGGCTCGTAGTTCTGTTCATTCGATGTAGTTGAGGGAATGGGCTGTTGGATTCGTCGATGTGTGCAGTGGTGCGGGTGGACAAGTTCCCAAAATCGAGTGGTGGCAGTGGTGGTGGCGCTTCGGACCCATCTTCAGTCTTCTTGTCGCGCTTATGTGAAAAGAAGCCGTTGATCTTGTCAAGCACAGTGCGGCTCTTCGATCGCGAACGTGGCGGCTGCGCAATGTTAGGGCGCTGAATTGTAGATACAGGGTGGTTCACGGTATTGCTTACCTTTTCGAGCGCAATTTCAGACACCGATGCGGTCCTCGAAGCAGTCATAAAACTGTGTCGCCCTCGCTTAGCTTCCTCCGGCTTTTTAAAGCCTTTACTTACAGAGCCGGCCGCTCTGGGAATCTTCTTGGACGCTGCCGAAGCAGTCATGCGAGCAAAGCCAGCTCGTTCGCCAGCTTTGTGGCCTCGCTGTACGCTCCCTTTTGCCAGAATGCTTTCTGGTCCGCGCTTGGAGTGGCCAAGCGTCGGAGATGAGTTCCGGCTGCTGAATCCAGAGTTACGCTGTCGTCCATGGGTCAGGTGGGCGGGTGACCGAACACCTGGCGCATGGGTAGCTGACGGGTAGCCGATTGAGCATTGTGGCTCCTTTCGGTTCAGATCTGTTGAGTTGCCTTGCGCGGAAGGTGTGCTGTCAGACCATTTGCTCACGGCGGGCGTCTGGCAGGCATCATTCGCTGGCAATTCTGCTACAGTAGCATCATCATTGAAGCCTCCTGATCCGCCGTGAGCGATGCCATTAACATGGTCGGGCGAGGGATTTTCGACAACACTGTCGCGAGAATCGCCTTCCAGAAACCGTGTTGCTGCAGTGGCATCATTCAAAAGCGTATTTGTCTTCGACGCTCTGTTGATTCCTGGTACTAGTTGGCCAAACATCTGCTCCAGCTTACCATGATCGAAATTGTCCTGGGTTGGGCTGCCGTGACCTTCCAATAGACACAGCGTCTGCGTGAGGTGATTCTTAGTCTCCTTGTCCAGTCCTGGCATGCCACTGTTTTGGCAGATCTGATCTTGGCACTGAGTCTCTTCCAGTAGCTGTCTCAAAAGGTGCTGAGAACCCTGCTGATTGACAGGCTCGGTATCATCGTCCTTGTAATTGTCTGAACCATGGCTCGACTTGAGATGATGCAGGCGCCGAGCTAGATTGGAAAATTGGTTGGAGTGGGAAATACAAGCATTCTTGGTGGGTGAATCCTCGGCATGAGGCATTGCTAGCGTTGCTTGGGAGTGAATGGTCTGCAGGGGGCCAGTAAATGGGCTCTTCGAAGGCGGAGCTCTTCTCAGCGAGCGGAATCTCAGTTCATCTGGTGTCAGATTGAATTGATCTTCCATATCCGTGGCTCGGTCTGATTTCAAGCTTGCTCCATTGCGCAGTCTGAACGGTTCCATCACAGGTGTAACGACCTCCTCCTCGTCTGACGAGCTTGGACCGAAGGTGTCTCCGGGCGAGCTGCTCTTGCTTCGGCTTCGCTGCTGTTTCTCGTTGACATGATCAAGATTCAGGATCCGAGTTGACGAGGACTCCGTGCTTGCCGTGCTACCGTTTGTATTGGCACGCTGCAGGCGGCGCTTGGTGCCCTGATCCAGGATCGCCAGAGCGCCAGGAGACACCAATCGCCGCGCTCCGAATGACGGACTGCCTTCGCTGTTTGGCGGTGGAGGTAGAGTCCGAATGTCCACCAGAGTTGCCTTCTTCGAATCCGGTATCGGAATACGCGAGGCGGTCCGCTGATGCAAGACTTTCTCGGCAGTAGATGGAGGAGTGTCCTTCGGAAGTGAAGGCAAAGGTGCGGCGTAAGCGCCACTACCGGGTCTCGGACGAGAGAAGCTTGCCGGAGATGGACTGTGACCGCGAGGCTGTGCCATCGGGGTATTTGGACCAGCGATGCCAGAGAGACGTCGCGGCATTTCTGCGCCAGATGCTCTCTTGGGTTGAGTGAGGTTTCCATTGCCCAAGCGGTGTCCCAAGGATTGCATGCGGGCTGGATATTGGGTAGTTTGCGCCGGAGTTGAGAGTTGAGGTGCAGGCGCGACATGTTGAGGAGTGTGGACAAGCGATGGAAGACTCATGGAAGCTCTTTCGGTGGTATGATCGGTCAAGTTGGGTTCCTCTGCACTGACAAAGGATGGATCCGACGAGTGTTGCGTGAGGACCGAAGCATTACTGTTCCTCGCCATGCGCTTGTCGAGCATCTTGACCGCATCGGCAGAGGTTCGCGCGATCGACTTAGTGGAAATTCTCCGCGGGATGGCACTCGGCGTCGATTTCAAATCGCGGCTGAAACTTGGTCGTTTGGGCTCTGGTGCACTCACTGATCGCGGAGTCAGTGCCGGCCAGTCGCGAGCGCTACCTTCCTGCGACATCTGCAAAGGCTTCTCAACGGCGTCAATCAAGGTGCGGCTGTCTTTAGACGGACTGAGATCCGAGGCGACGGATGCAATGGGCCTGGAAGGCAATGGCTTTTCGGTGACGGGGACAGCTGGTAGCGGCGGCATGTCCAAGGCGTGCGTGCTCGGCGAGGATGGCTCAGAATGCTTGGCGACCCTTTCCCGGGAGATGATGCGGCGGACGACGCGGTCAGACCACTTGGGCACAATGGCTGGGGACATTGGTGGGGTGTCGGGCTGGCCTGTAGCTGGTGACGCCAGCGAGACGAAGGGCGGTGATGGCGGGAGAGCTTTCCCGGGGCGCGTAATGGCCGATGCAGCTTTGGCGGCAGATGACCGGGTCGGGGCCAAGAGGCGCTCAGATGGAGGTGTTTTGGAGCCGGGCTGTTTGGGAGGGAGGGCGGAATTCTCGTCTCTCGTGTGCGCATAGGAAGCGTCGCTCGCGAAAGAGTCGCGCGAACGGGCGGGGATGCTGTAGGCGCGCAGATTGGCGTCCAGCTGCTGGAGTGGCATGGCTACGACTGCGGCGGTGGCGATTGCATGGAGCCGTTGGTGTCGGCGCGATCAGGCCCGGCCGAATTGTCGGTGCAATGCTTGAGAAGCTGCGTTGAGTGAAGCTGCGGGCGGATCGTGTGAAGTCGATTTGCCAGAGAGAGTGCAGCGCTGGGCGAGGAAGGAGTACCTTTCGGCGTTCTTGCACTTGCACGTGTTGAGGTTTCGAGTTGCTGCAGTTACGTTTGCCTACAAACGCGGAAGGCACGTTGATGCCGCACCGCCAGATCGGCTTCGTGCATGCAGTGCCTCCAGATTGCCGAAAGCAGTCGGAGACGAGGGGCCTGTGCCGGCGCCGGCCTACACTGGACAATATCACATACCATAACTAATTGATACATTGTAAGCCTCAAGTCCACAACAGCTGCTGGCTGACACCAAAACAATACGATCTTCGGAACCTCGTTCGGCTGAACGCAGCGCGCGGGGTGGAAGCGAAACACAATGCAGCAAAGCAGGGAATTGAGCATCGTGTGCTGGCAGGGCAGGGCAGGGCAGGGCAGGGCAGGGCAGTCGGTGTGTACGTGGACTCGACATGAAAACAAACAGCGAAAGGAGACGTGAAGTTGTTCCTTCCCGAAAAGTCGCGCACGGAACGCATCCCTGCTCGGCACGGCACGGCAGCGGCAGCAACCTTCTACAAGCGGTCCCAGCTTCCTCGCTCGCTCCTAAAATCTACAGAAGCACACGTTCGCTATCGTAATTTTCATACGCACGCCTTGCTTCCATCGACCTCCACGCAAACCCCACAAGATGACGCCCGAATACAAGGCGCAAAAGGAAGCCGCTGTCTCTTTTCTCGGGGGAGGTGGCATTTGGGAAATCAATCATGTTGCTTTGGTAGCTCCAGTACGACCACCTCCTGCATGAAAGTCTTGCACGCTCTGACATGTTATGCAGGCCGCCGCCTTTTTGTGGGCAACCTTACAGACCCGCCAACACTTCTTCAAACCCTACACCATCCCCGCGGCGCTCACCGATTTTCTGATAAATTGCTGTGCCATCCTCTTCGCCACGACCGTCTATTCCGGTGGGCCACACATTCTTATCGGCTTACTCGTCCTTCCAGCCGTGCCCGCTTTCCTCCAGCCCAGTCTTGAACTTCCCAAGGCGGCAAAGCCTCCTGGCAAGGCCGATGAAGACCTGGCAAAAGAGGAAGAGAAAGATCCTCTGCCAGTCAAACCATTCATCACAGCGTATAGAGGTGCCATGATGATTATCACTTGCTCTAGCATCTTAGCTGTCGACTTTCCTGTCTTTCCACGACGATTCGCAAAGACAGAATCGTTTGGAACCTCACTTATGGATCTGGGAGTGGGCTCTTTCGTGTTCGCTGCTGGCATCGTTGCAGCCCGCCAACAACTGAAGGAGCAGATAAGCGCCACCCGATCGATCCTTACCAGACTGAAGGAAGCCATGCGACATTCGCTTCCACTCCTCGTCCTCGGCTTGCTTCGCCTGGCCAGTGTCAAAGGACTTGAATACGCAGAGCATGTCAGCGAGTATGGTGTGCATTGGAACTTCTTCTTCACACTCGCGCTCTTGTCTCCCGCTTTGGCAATACTACAGCCGCTTCTGCAATGGCTACCGTACAACATCTTTGCTTTCATCTTAGCCATTTGCTACGAGCTGATCCTGTTCTGTGTTCCTGACATGAAGAGGTACATCATTCTCTCCGAAAGAGTGCCTGGCGACTGGCTTTCGCAGAATAGAGAAGGTGTCTTCTCTTTCATCGGCTATCTCGCCATTTTCATCGCCGGAATGGGCATTGGCCAGAATATCTTGACTCGCGATCCTCCTCCGGGTGGAAACCCCCTTGCGCCTAAAGATCACATGGATCAGGATGCGGAGTGGTTGGCATCAGTTCTTGGAGCGGCAGAGAAGGAAGACGAAGAACCAAAGCCTGCAGCTCCACCTATGCAAATGCCGCAGCTGAAGCCTGAGTGGCCAGAGAGCACTCTTCCACGACTTGCCATTTGGACACTCTTATGGTTCGTGTTCGCTTTATGGGCAATGTGGAGGTATGGCCCACGACTGTTCGTCTCGCGACGAATGGCGAACTTGGCATACGTTTGCTGGGTGTGTTCCTTCAACACAGCTCAATTGTTGCTGTTTTGCCTAATCGAGAAATTCTTGTTCCCGACCCTTTACAACGCCAAGACCAAGGAAGGCGAACGCCAACGCATACAAGAAGCCACAAGCAGAGTTATGAAGGCGTACAACCGTAATGGGCTCGCTGTATTCTTGATTGCGAACTTGCTGACCGGACTCGTCAACATGACCATGCCAACCATTTTCATGGCGGACGTCCCGGCGATGGCCGTCTTGGTTAGCTACATGGCGGTCTTGACAGCCATTGCGCTTGCTTTAGACCATTACAACATCTCGATCAAGCTTTAGCGTTTTGTATAGAAAATTTGAGCTTTCTGTTGCGACAATAAGGCGATTTGGTACTCTCGTCTACATGAGTCGTTCTCTTTGTTGCGGCCATCATTTTGGAGATGACACTTCACCTACCTGCTGATCGTATATTGGTTGCCTGAGATCGCGTTGCACGATACAGAAGCACTCCATCTGTGAAAGGCAATAGAGTAAGGTGACACTTCGACGGACTCACTAACATCAACACCAAGATTGACTTTCAGACACCCAGCAAGTATGCTGCAGGAGGACTGGCAGAAATTTCTCCGACAGCACCCGTGGAGGACGTTGTTCCACGGCCAGAGACACGGGTTGAAATGACGAAAAGGCAGGGAAACCCACGAGATAGTGCCTTTTATGATACCGACCTGCCTGAATTTTGGCGACGGACCGAGTGACTAAGACCTCTTCCACTGCGGCGCAGCATCAAGAGAGACGGGATAAGAGAAGGAGCCGCTAAGACATGGATGGACAGTAAAAGTGAATTCCGGAAGAGATGCATCAAAGAGAGCGTCCGAGCCCGTATCTTCTACTACTCCCAGACTTCACCCATCTCCTAGCTCTAACAGCCCTTTCAAACGCATATCACAGAGAGACAAATAATAAAACACAAGTACCATAGAAAAAAAATTCTCGTCCCGAAGCTTCGCTGGTATAGAAGAAACGACGCTACATAAACAACCCCGAACAGTCATTTCATTCACATGCAATCTCCTCCTATATAACACAACATCCATACACCACTCTAGCGTTTCAACACTTCGGAGTGAAAGCGGGTATCTCCCAAATCCTTCTTACAGCGAATAGCAACTTGTGATCCAGCGGTCCACGCCTAGTCACTTTCACCATCACCCTCAGATGAAGGGAGCATGTCTTCAGCTGTCATGGGCCTAAGGGCGGGCATCGGTGGTCCACCTCCAAAGTAGCCTGGTGGTGGTGGAGGTGGCTGTTCTCCCTCCCCTTCACTCGAAGCCGAATCAAGTTCGCTTTCGACCGCGGCCGCGGCTGCTTGTGCGGCTTCTCGTGCGGCTGCTTGCTGCTGCTCAAATTGTTCTCGATCGCCCAACACATCCGCCCACGCCCTTGTCACAGGATCCTGAACGCCACGATACGCCCATTGTTGCTGGTTGAAACCCGCATCGTTCTCGGAGACAGCATTGCGAGCAGCAATACACGGTCCAGCTTGATCATCTCCAGCACTGGATTCAATGAAATCGAGAATTCCTTGTGGTGTGACTCTCCACTCCGGGGAATAGGTAAGACAATTTGTGACGGCTGTCAGCAGAGGCTGGCTGTAATAATTCTCTGGATTCTCGCCCCACGGATTTCTCATGACATAATCGTCTTCCTCCCACTGTTGGTTAACTTCAACTTTGTACATGCCGTCGTTCATTAGGTGCCACAAGGTGATGCCAATGCACCAGACCTGGATTTGGTCGTAAGCTTAGATCTCGAAAGGTGAGATCATATTGGATCTTTGTATTATGCTTGCACTTACATTTGCAGGTGACAACACCTTGCTGTTTTCCAGGTCTTCGCTGACGGCTCCATGTGTTTCTGGAGCTTGGCAATTAAGGCATCCGACGCCTTGCGCTCTCCACATAATCGGATTGAACGGATCATCTGCTGTGGTTTCGTAGGCAAATTCTGGGATTGAGCACATGGTCAGTACAAAGGGCGTGGCGTCAAATTCGCTGGAAGAGCATAATGCAACGTACCAAAGTCTGCAATTTTGGGTTGGGGATAGTGCGATCCATTCTCACTCGCAAGAAATACGTTATCAGACTTGAGATCACGGTGAATGATCTGCCGCCAGCCGTCGACTGCTGCGTCCGTGGCACCTTGCTGCATGGCTAAGCACGCGTATGCCATGCTTTCGAGTAAACGCCAGAGGAAGGGCTCTGGGACCATGGAATTGTCTTTCGTGTACCGATGGAGCAGCGCCTGTAGCACGGATAAGCAAATTATCCGATCTCAAAGAAAAGCAATGTTGTAACATACCATCGTATCGCGTTGATCACAATATTCCATAACAAATCGATACATCCAGCGCCTGACGAACACTCGACATCCACGTACTGCAGCAAAATGCTCGCTACCGTTCGTTTCGAGCAGCCTCTTATGCAGAATATATTCCATCGGTAGCCCGCCCTCTCTCGGATCGCCCGACCATCGAGTCATGTCGGTCCAATCCAAGATATCCCGGAGATAAGTGTCTTTCACGATCTTTCTATCTTCGATATTGCCGTCATCGTCGACAAGATACCAGGGGCAAGCTTTGTTCCTTTCGCGACCTCCTATCGACCAACCTCCCAGCCATTTCGCACCGTCGGCATCGAGTGGGACGGGGGAATCGACATCATCAGATCGATTGTCCTGTCCAAGCAGGAATTCAATATAGGGCGGAACGGGAGGAACGGGCGGAGGAGGAACAGCCGGAGGAGGAACAGCCGGAGGAGGACCGGGAGGAGGAGAAGGAGGCGGGATGTTTCTTGCGATGCGACGGGCGGCTGCTCTACTTTGCGCGAGAGTTCGAGCGGGATCATTGGCGATACTAGCAGCTTCTCTTTCTTTTGCTTCGCGAGTTGCCAGGGACTTCCATACGGCGCTGACCTGCCTTGATTTCGTTTTCGATGTCGTACCACCTGGCCAATTTGCTTCGAGTTTCCAGTGATGACTTCGGAACGTATTCCAAGCTGTGGGAGGCATGCTTTCGTTTTTAACGATCGGGTTTAGTCTATCCTCCGCGCTGCGACGAGGTTTCCATAAGGAATGACAATGGAACAAGCGGAAACTGCGAAAGAAAACTGTGATGGTATTTTGGACAAAGGATGCCCGGAAATGGAAGACCGCCTCTTTCAGCATGGAGCACAAAGAGCATTGGAGCACTCGAGTGGTGACGAAAAAAAGGTTCCTGCAAGTGTATGCATTACTCGTATCATCGTATAGTCCAAGAGACTCATTCGCTTGGTGGTATGTTGGCAGAGCACCGCACCAAGAAAGCTGATATCGGCTTTGATTGTCCATTTTAAGATGGCGAGACTGTCAAGCCCTCAATTACCTTGTCGTAGCGCCTAAACTTGGTACCATGTATGGTCGTGTGGCTTGCGGTTGCCCTATGCTGAACAACGTGAGCTGCCAAATTCTGACACAACATCCCGAAAGCGTCCAATCACATCGTTCCTGCAAGGCATCCGGTTTGAAAGGCTCTTCATTAAGTCGCTCCGTGATCGATTGTCGGATGAGCGCTGCCATGTATATAGTCGTTGCGATTCCAAACATTTCTGCAAGTCAGCTCCATACATTTCTCTTGACACTCGATTACGCCGTCACCCCGACGAAATGTCCAAGATTCTCGCGGTATTTGGCTCAACTGGCCAGCAAGGAAGTTCGATCATCAAAAACGTCTTGTGCGACCCAGAATTGTCTCAGCTATACAGCATCCGAGCAATCACTCGAGATCCAGCGTCACAAAAAGCCAAGCAGCTGCAGGAGCAAGTCCAAGTCCAAGTCGTCCAAGGAGACGGGAACGATCGAGCGTCTCTCCAGGAAGCTCTCAGTGGCGCTCACACAATATTTGCAATTACGGTTCCATCTGTGGGCCCAGAAGCGGTCGAAGCTGAATTTAACGCCGCCAAGAACATAGCCGATGTTGCTGTATCGAACGGGGTCGAATACTTCATTTGGTCTACGTTGCCGTCTGTTGCTGAGATCTCCAAGGGCAAATACGCAAAGGTGACCCCCTTCGACGCCAAAGCTAAGGCCGAGAAGTACATTCGCGGTCTGCCGATCAAAAGTGCCTTCGTGTCTCTCGGCTTCTTCATGGAAAACTTCCAGTCGCAACCCTTCTTGACGGCACAAAGAGACAGCGATAAATCTTGGGTCATGTCCCGTCCCCATGCAGCAAATACTTCATATCCGTTGATTGCTGCAGTCGAAGATATTGGCAAATTCGTCGGCGCAATATTGGCCGAACCAGCAAAGTATGAGGGCCAGCGCTTGTGTGCTGCAGAGGCCCTCTACAGCGTTGAAGATATCGCAAAGCAATTGTCGATGTCCGCAGGTCAGAAGATAGTCTTCAAAGAAGTATCGGCAGAAGAGTTTGGTCGGAAAGTTGCGTTCATAGTGGATTTCTTCGTTGGTGCATATTGTTTTGCGGCCGAATATGGCTATTTCGGCCCTGACACCGAGGATCAAGTCGCATGGGCTGCAAAGAATGCTCGAGGCAAGCTATTAACATTAGAGGAGTTCTTGAAGGCAAATCCTCTGACGCTAGCGGAGATGAACTGCCTCTTGCCGCCAATGTGGCTGAGGTAGCAATCATATCATATTGCCTTCATTGCTCCTGTATTAGTAAGTCTCTATGAATGGCACAAAGATCTTCGCGACGCGGATCTAACCGTCATGATCAACTTGGAAGTGCTTGCTCCAGAGACGACCAGTTTCTGCAGTCGTGGTAAGATCACACCGTATGCATTCTCCTCACGGAACGATGAGTCGGCTCAATACCGAGACCGCGCTGCGAAGAGGATGAGCAGACTCTGTCGTTAGTAGCTGTTGACTCAGCACTCAACATGATGCTACTGCCCTTCATGATTTCTTTCAACCGACTCGTGTCCATTCGAGGGTGTTCGCCACCGGTAATCTTTCCAAGAGCGACACTCAAATCTGCCACAGCTCGCCACACATGAGGCTCATGTCTTCCGAGCCTAATTACATGGTTTCGGAAAATTGTTAGAAGATGGATCGCGTACAAGATGGCTGCAGCGCAGGCATTGACGATGCTGAACATGAAGAGGATCAGAAACGAGAACCCCCATTGATATTGATCCGTGGCATCACATCTAGCCATGTCCAGGCTGACGAGATTTTCGGGCGAATCAACAAGATCCTTGTAGAACCAGGGTTTCCGAGGCAATGGTACGATGTTCAGAGACAGTCTGTCGAGGTTCCAAAGCTTGCCATCGAGTCTGATGCTGCTTGCTCTATCCTCGATTTGATAGATGGGGTTCGTATGATCTGCACTGTACGCAGTCGTATTGAGAGGGAATGCCGTACTCTTCTCCGCAAATGGTCCAATCTCGTCTTTGGAGATGAATGCATAGTAATCTGGCTGCAGTCAGCCCAACCGCACCTATATCAGAAAGTGATACGATGCAAAACTCACAGTCCATCAGTGCCTTGTCGTTTGCGTAGCCACCCTGAGGTATGATGTAGCCATCTCTTAGACCAACGCGAGAGCCATCTGTGACGACCGCGAAGGACGGACGCCAACTCTCAAATGACACCCAGTCTTCTCCATACTTGATCCTACCCCTCGATCTCGCACCGTAGGATGTTGATGCCGAAATGACAGTCGGCAGTGCGAGAGTGCAAAGACCAGTGAGAACCATAGCTAGGATGAGATAGCGTGCAAACAGACTTTTGGAGGTTGGTCCGAACATTGAGTGTTGCAATAGTGTCAGAGCGCCGCCGAGAGAACCAGTGGAGAAAGCAGCCGCTGCGTAGATATCGCAGCTAGCTTCGTGCGTTTCTATAACACAGATTAAAGCTTTGCAGAAAGTATAGTAAGCGATTCCGATGTCAATGGCCTTGGCAGCTCCGAGATTGAGTTGACCAAAACCGGTCGTTATATCCAGAATCTTGCTGATGTCCCAAACCTGAGCGATACGCCTTTGCACAATGCTGACTGTAGATTGGCATGCGCTACCAGAGTTGCAACCTGCTAGCATCATCCTGTTTTCCAGAAATCCGGACACTGAGCCTAGCACGATGGGAAGACTGAATGCGCAAATAAATCCCGTGAGGCTGAGGATCTTCACTGGCTGGGAACAGATCGTTCTGGCGGCTGTTCGCCATCGTTGCCCACTTTCGCGGCATTGCGCCGGTATTGCGGGATCCTCATTCGATTCAGATGCGCTGAGTGGTCTAGGCCTGTTTGGTACATCCATAGGACACTCGATCCCACTTAGAATACGCAATTGTTGCGTTGCCGATAAGCAAATTTGCACGGCTTTCGAACGAGGTCGATCGTATAAAACAAATCAGCGAAGGGTGCATCACAGGAAGATCCATCTCCTTTGTCCAATGCCGATATTGTGCCTCGTAGCATAGATGCAAGGGTGCTCTGTTCTTGAGTGATCCAAAGTCGTACAGCAGAGGGCTGCCGTCTGGACACATTTCAGCCTCAGATATTCTATGGCGAAACACATGCTACCTGCCTCTTTTCAACGACAGCGTGGGCAATGCGGATCAGCCCGCTCGAGCTCTATACCATACCCACAAGATAGCAGTATCGGGGCTGCGAGGTCCGTATCGCGAATGCTATAAGGACGCGACTTTTGTCGCCTCTGCGTCTTTGCCGCCGCCGGGGCGTAGAACGAACTCGTCGGAGGGAGAAGTACTCTTAGAGTCTCTCGACGACGCGTCGTACCTGCCGCGGAATAGTACGCCTAATAAACAGAAGTCCCCCGAATCCTAGGACGACGGAATATTCTATATTATACCTATCGAGACGCCCTTCCTTTCCTTCGGTATACTCGAGTCGAGATCGTCCGAAATAAATAAAAAGAGACGCGTTCTTCGAAGGGAAAGTAAGAAGGATATATACGGCGCGCGAGTTCCTTTCTAAAGGAGGCTCTTTCTAGGACGTCTATTAGTATACGTTCCTACTTACCGATAAAGAGACAACGCTCTTAAAGATACTTAAACAATAAGTCTATCGTCGCGACGCGATCGCGATTATAGATTACTATCTAAGTCGGCCTCGGGCTTTAAGAGATATAAATAATAAAAGAGAATTCTCCCTTAATAGGGGCTACGACCTATCTATACTCGGCCGCGTAGGGTAGATGCCGTCGCCGGCTTAAGGACTAACTATCTTTTTCCTATATAATAGGGTTTTTAACGAGAGTTATAAAAGAATAAATATATAGACGGCGGTTTAGATAGAAGGAATAGATAGGGGTCCTAGTAGTAATATATAGATTCCGTTCTTTATAACCTCGAGTCTAGAAGGCTAAGCCGCGTAGCTTAACGGGTTTTAGATAGGCTTATAAATATAATAAACTAACTAACTAACTAACTAACTATAGGTAATATATAGCTATATAGTAGGCGTACTTTAAGTCGGAGACTAGGTTATACTACTACTATCTAAATCGCGGACGGAAGAGCTCTAAGTTTTTAAGGAGCTATAGATTAGTAGTAGGAGTTAAGGTCTTAGATATATATATTAATAAGCCTTCTAAGAAACGAGCCTAGCGCTAAGCGTAGTCTTAGCTAGGGCTTAGGGTTTAGTTATACGAGTTGTATCGCCGGTATTATAGTCCTACCTTAAGGTATGTTAGGACTAAAGAGGCTATACGTGATTAGCATATAACTAGGCCGAGTAAAGCTAGGGTCTTAATGCCTTAGGCAGGGCTTAGCGCTTAGCGTTAGGCTAACTCTCCTACCTTCCTCCCTCTCCTCCTAGATCCTTATCGAATACTACTTGTACCTACTACTACCCTATCTACCTACTAATATACCTTCTTATACAGTATTCGATCTACCCTTTAAGGGCAGCAGCTAGATAGTCCTTATTTCAAGCTTTTAGCGGTATAGCTACGAATAAGACTAATCTAACTATATTACGCCCGAAGAACGGGACCTATACGTACTATTCTATCGAAACAACCGTACCAATTATTAAGCAAGGCCTTCTATACGGCCTATTATACTAAGTTAATCGTACTAAGCCGATATCTACTAATTCCGCTATATCCGTATCTTAGGGGCCTATAATACATTATTAGTGTTACCCCCTATTATAATAGCCGGCTTATTACGAAGCAATAACAACCGTGCTACCGCTAGCAGCGCTAGTAATAACAACGCTAGTAGCATAGTGCCTACTAAAGTGCCTACTAAAGCACCTACTAAAGTGCCTCCTACCGAAGAGCCTACTATAGGACCTGCTAAAGAAGAACCTATAATTCTAGGTAACGACCTAGAATTGCCTATCGACGACATTCTTAACAATATTGTTAACCGTCGATATAGCTAACTAGCCTTTAGCCCCTAGCTAGTAGCGAGGCTTTAAGAGGCTACCTAAAACAGGCTTACTGCCTTACGTTAAGAACAATAGCTAAAGGATAATCTTCTCGAGATTCGCCGCCTCTAGGAATCTCTAACAACTACTGCTAAGCTAATAGTAGGACCTTCTTTACTACCTATCTAAAAGAAGGATACTAAACTTAAGGACTATACTGTATTTAATAGCTCTAGTCGGAAGCAGTACAACGACTACATTCGTAACTGTAAACTTAACTAGCGCAACGCACTAAGAGCGCTACTAGACGACTACTCCTTAGTCATACACGCTATATAGTACATTAATAGCGACCTAAAGCGCATATAGGATAACTATTTCGACTCCCTTAATAACTAGACTGCTATTTAGTAGCAAACCTACAAAACTATTATACTAGACACCCTTAGAAACCCTATACTAAGGTAACAATATACTTAGGACCTGTATCTTCGAGCTAAATAGAAGACTAATCAATCGGCTCGCTTATTTAAAGCCTATTTGAAAACCCTTAAAGACGACCTTCCGCCTAAGACTAATTCTATATAGATCTCGGAAATACGCCCTAAGCTTAGATAGGAACTTATCCTCAAATTAGACCGTCGCCGTATATTCGAACAAGCTAATCTAACACGCATTCAATTTATAGTCGAAGTAGAAACAGCCGAACGGGCTATTTAGCTCTAATAACGACTAGAATCGAGGATCCGACTAGCTAGTACTAACCGTAGCAACCGTAGCTACGGAGGAAACTAAGGTTCCTACTAGGACAACAATGCTAATAGTAGGAACAGTAACAACGACCGTAGAAGAGGCCGTAGCCGGCGGCTATATAGAGGAGGCCGCGATAGGGGCCGTAGAAGGGACTCGTATCCCTATAATGCTAACCGCTCTACTAATAATAACAATAGCTACGGCAGTCTACTAACCGGATTGAAGTGCTTCAATTATAATAGCACTAGCTATCTACTAGGCTAATACGACAAACCTAAGGACTAGGCCCGAATTAACCGTGCTTCCGCTAAGTATAGGAAACACCTTTTAGCCGCTAATACTACCCTAGTCGGCTCTTTTAATTAGTCGAAAAAAGAGTAAGCGCCGCACTAACTGTTAGCCTTGTACGGCGTAAGACTATCGACATTGTGCTAGCTATAATACGCTCCTACCTTGTATAGGACACGAAGGGCACTAACTATTAAACTAGGGTTATACTAGATCTAGGAAATTCAGTTAGTGCCCTTATTAGCTATCGCCTAGCTAAGCAATTAGACCTTCGACAACTGCCGAGGACTAACCTGCCAACCCTTGCTTAGTTTAATAACGCTCGGCACTTAACCTATAGGGCCTACTATATTCCTATAGTTCTAAAGGACGACCTCGGAAATGAACGCCTACTAGACTTTACTACCTACGTAGTAGATATAGACAACCTATATAGGGGAGCTACTATTATTATTAGCAACCCTATTCTTAAATACTACGCTATAGCTATAGACCTAGGCCTCTAGAAGTAGCGATCTAGAATCGCTAGGAAAGAGGACATTAAACACATTAATGTTAGCGAGTGCCCTAACGATATTAGGGTCCTGTTTATTAGCAACCTAACACTAGCCTCCGCCTTAGCTAATCCGACTACCGATCTGCTCGGTAGTAATAACGATAAACCTGTGCCTCCTAGTAATCCTAATTAGCTTGCTCGTATACTAGAGCCTATCCGAGAGACCTATATTAATGTGTTTAAACACTACCTAGCATCGACATTGCCTATATTTAAAGAGACGGATTATAAGATTAATATTATAGAGGGCAAAGAGGTTCCTTTTACTATTTAGACTACTCTACAACCTTAGTAAGCGCGAGCTTGCTATATTACGTAAGTACCTAGAAGAAAACCTAGCTAATAGCCGGATACGGTATAGTAACAGCCCTGCTAGTATACTAATCCTGTTTGTTCTAAAGAAGGATAGTAGCCTACGATTATGCGTTAATTACCGTAGACTTAATGCTATTACTATTAAGGACCGCTATCTACTTCCGCTTATTAATAAGACCCTCGATCGCCTTTCTAGTACCTACTACTATACTATATTAGACATTAAGGACGCCTATTACCGCATCTGTATTCGCAAGGGCGATAAATAGAAGACAGCCTTCCGTACTCGCTATAGCTATTTCGAGTACTTAGTTATACTATTTAGGCTAGCTAATGCCCCTATAACATTCTAGTCCTATATTAATCGGGCCCTTTTAGGCCTATTAGACTATCTCTATATAGTTTACCTAGATAACATCCTAGTTTATACACATTTACCTAATATTATAGAACACTAGGCCGTAGTGCGTAAGGTCCTCGACCGCCTGCGAGCCTATAGACTATATTACAAACCTTCTAAATGCACCTTTGCTGCTAAAGAGGTGTCCTTCCTTAGCTTCCTCGTATTAACCGAGGGTGTTAAGGCTAATCCTAATCGGATCAAAACAATTACTAAATAGCCTATTCCTACGTCTATTAAGGAGCTTCAATCGTTCCTCGGCTTCGCTAATTTCTACCGCCGCTTTATTAAGGGCTATTTACGGCATATAATGCCCCTAACTAAGCTTACTAAAACTAAGGCTAATCTATCTAGAGAGTTTAGGTAGACTAACAAAATACAAGCCGCTTTTAACGGCCTAAAGCAACGCTTTACTAAAGTCCTCTTATTGCACTATTTCGTACTAAGCAAACAGATCCGAATTGAGACTAACGCTTTATAGTTCGCTATATTAGCTATTATATTATAGTAGGCTAATAACACCTACTAGTACCTAATTGCCTTCTTCTCGAGGAAGATAATTAATACTAAACGTCGCTACGAGACCTACGAGCAAGAGCTCCTAGCTATTATCGAGGCCTTTAAGTATTAGAGGTACTACCTCGATAGGGCTTAATATACAATACAGGTCTATACAGACTATAACAACCTCCGTAGCATTACTAAGGTTACTAGGGTTATAGGTCGATAGGCTAGATAGGCCGTCTACCTCGCCGGGTTCGATTTTAATATATTATACTAGCTAGGCGTAAGTAACCCTACCGATAGCCTATCGAGGCGACCTAATTACGACAGCGAGACCTAATATATCAATTCTTTGTTTCTAACCCTATAGTATAAGATTGCTATAGCCCGTGTCGTTAATAAGCAAGCGTAGGATAAGCGGACTTCCGGACCCCGCGGCGGCAACAAATACTATAGCGGAGTTGTCGTTCTTCTAGTACGCGTTAGAAAGGACGTAGATCGCTCGAGCTATAATAACTCGATTAAAGATATTGCTATCTATAGTAATAGCCTATATAGCGATAGCACTATAGAAGAGGTTATAGTTAATCCGGCTACTAGTACTATTAGATACATATAATACGTACCTCGTTTAATAGCGAGGGTGCTATTAAATAACCTTGCAAATAGGGATAGTTAATCGTTTATAAATAAGCTATTACGTACTTAGCAGAGGGACGCCTTTGCTATCGAGCGTATTAATAGGCTTATAAGTAGACGGGCGACTCGATCTAGTAAGAGTAATAGTTAGTCGATCGACGACAAAGGTTACTTAAAGTTTAAGGGCAGATACTATATCCCCGCTAAACAATCGATTAGATAAGAGCTTTTAAAGAGGCACTATAATAGTAAGCTCGCTAGTTACTATAGTATAGAGAGGTCGCACGAGTTACTATCGCGTACACACTACTAGCTAAATAGCAAGCGGTATATAAAGGAGTATATATAGACCTATATAGTATACTAGCGAGTTCAAGCACTAAAGCACTTACTATTTAGCGAGTTGTCTTTACTCCCTATCCTAAAGAAGCCTTTTGTAGAGCTTATAATAGACTTTATTATAGGTCTTCCCTCTACTAAGCGAAGAGGAAGCAAAGACGTCTTTAACGCTATACTAGTTATTATAGACCGATTTACTAAGGGTGCTCGCTACATTCCTGCTCGCAAGGATTAGACTGCTATTAATATAGCAGAGGCGCTATAGACTAATATCTTCTATACCTATTAGGGAACCCCTAAGGGGATAGTCTCTGATAGGGGCTCGATATTTACATCGTACTATTAGAGCGAAATATGCCTATAGCTAAGACTAAAGCATCGGCTATTAACAGCCTTCTATCTATAGACTAACGGTTAAACAGAGAGACAGAATGCTACCCTATAGCAGTACCTACGCAGTTACATTAACGAGAATCCTAAGGATTAGGTCAACCTCCTATAGCCTATAGAATTCGCACACAATAATAGTGTACACTTATTAACTAAGGTTTCACTATACACAGCTATAACAGGCTAAAACGCCGCGTTACTATAAGATCTATTTACCTCGCTCGAGGCCGAGCGCAAGGAAAGGGAAGCGCGTTAAGTACTAGAGACACTAGCGGCAACAGAACGTATCTAGAAGATACGAGAAATCTATACTAAGATAGCTAAGAAGTTAATAAAGGCTCAAGAATACTAAAAGGCCTACTACGATAAGCGTTACACACTAATAACCTTTAAACAAGGCGATATAGTTATACCTAGTACTAAGAACCTCCGCATCCGCAAACACCTATCGCCTAATAGTAAAACAAGGCCTAAGCTCGCACTAAGATATATTAGCCTATTTCGCATCCGAGAACCGAAGGGCAATAGCTAGGCCTACTAGTTATAGCTTCTACCTTATTATACTATCTATAATACCTTCTATATCTCCCTCCTTAAACTATACTACTAGCGCAAAGGCGATAAAGCACCTGCTAAATCCGAGGATATACTAGCTAATAGCGAAGAGCTGTAGTCTATAGAACGTATCCTAAAGCATCGGACTAGGTAGGGCAAGAAGGAGTACCTATTAAGATAGCAAGGCTATTCGCCTAAATAGGACTTATAGGAGGCTAAAGACTCCTTTAAAGATATAACCGAGTTGTTAGATAAGTATTAGACTAGCGTAAAGAACAAGAAGAAGGCTAAAAGCTTATAATGTTACTATTAAGGCCTAGGATTAATGCTACCCCTAGGGTACTATTAGCTAACTAATTAGCTGCAAGCAATTGTTAGTAATAAGAGACAATAAGACTATACTACTATAGTAAACGCGCACCGAGTGTTAACAAGCGCGCTACGACGCGTTAACCAATTGCCTACCCTTTTAAGGACTCTACCTCTTTACTAACGCGCCCTATAGGTCCCCCTCTTATTCCCTTATTCCCTCGAGGCCTAGGCAATCGGCGCGGCCGGCGCGGCTATATTAGTAACAGTATTACGGAGTATATTACTAGTTAAGAAAGGAAGGATATAGCTATATTAGTAACGGTATTGCCGAGTTATTATTAGTTAAAGAAGGAAATTAGAAGAAGGTAAAGTTAGCGCTAAGACGACTAGCGCCGCTATTATTAATATTACTTGCTATTATTACTGCGCCTATAGATACAACCTTACCTACGCTACGAGCCTAAGGCACCTTTAATCAAAACTTTAATTAAAACTTTAAGCCGCCTAAAAGATTAAACGACTAATAGACTAACTAAGGGCAAAAACTATAGAGCTAAGCTAGCCGGGGTCGATCTTGCGGATAATAGGTTACTCCTCGATCTATCTAACCCTTTAAGCGAGGCGAACCTCTACTACTACACTTACAATAGCCTTTACCTATAGAAACTAGAAGAACTAAGTTTTTTAAAAAGATATAATTAGTTAATACTTAAAGGCTGCTAAACCTAACTAATTAGGGCTAGTAAAACTACGATAGTAAATAATAGCCCTCGTAACAATAAGAACAACCCTCGGAACGGACAAACCCTCGGAAGCGGACATTGCTAGGTCTTTTAAGAGTAGACGCAAAGAACTCGGTACGATATTACTTAGAGCGGAGGCAGGGCTGCAATACCTCGTACGTCTACCTATTATAGTAGGGAAGACGCGCTCGTATTATAATTAGTCGAAGGCCCTCAATTCTTATAGATATATATTACTTTATAGTTTATTATATATAGGGATAGCGTAGTTAGAGTTAGACATTGTATTGAAAGTAAGGTTTGATATAGTTATATAATTAGGTAGTTAAGTGTTTAATTTAGTACGGCTAAGCGGCTTATAGGACTTACTAAGTTAGTAGCAATAGAGGTCGAGATTAGGACATAGGCAGGCTACGAGGGCGCGGCCTTTAGAAGGGAAGCGTATGTTAGGACTAAAGAGGCTATACGTAATTGGTATGTAACTAGGCCGAGTAAAGCTAGGGTCTTAATGCCTTAGGCAGGGCTTGGCGCTTAGCGTTAGGCTAACTCTCCTACCTTCCTCCCTCTCCTCCTAGATCCTTATCGAATACTACTTGTACCTACTACCACCCTATCTACCTGCTAATATACCCTTCTTACAAGGTAGTAGTACTTAGGGGCTAATTAGAGATATTAGATAAGCTAACTCTATAGTTACTGTAGCTTTATTAAACTATTAAAGGCCTAAAAACTTCCGTAATAAGTATACTATAGTACCTATACTATATAGAAATCGTCCTATACTACTCGATATTATATACTAGCTAGTACTATTTTTAAATAATAAAATTCTATTACATACAAACCTAACAAACTAACTAATCAGATTAATAAATACTAGTAGTATATAGAGTAGTAGGATAGGCGCTTATTTGTGTATGCTAGTAGTAGATAGTAGTAGGCGGCCTAAAATCCTCTCCTAGTAGTAAGCTAGTTTTAGTTTTTAACTAGTTTTTTGCTAGTTTGCGGAACATTACTAGGGCTATCTGCTAAGACTAGTTGAAAGATATGTATATAAGAAGGGTAATATTAGTAGGTAGATAGGGTAGTAGTAGATACAAGTAGTATTCGATAGAGAACTAGGAGGAGAAGGAGGAAGGCAGGCTAGTTAGCCTAACGCTAAGCGCTAAGCCCTGCCTAAGGCACTAAGACCCTAGCTTTACTCGGCCTGATTATATACTAGTTACGTATAGCCTCTTTAGCCCTAATATACGCTTCCCTTCTAAAGGCCGCGCCCTCGTAGCCTATCTATATTCTAATCTCGACCTTTATTGCTACTAACTTAGCAAGTCTAATAAGCTACTTAGCCGCGCTAAATTAAACACTTAACTACCTAATTATATAACTATATTAAACCTTACCTTCTAACATAATATCTAACTCTAACTGCGCTATCCTTGTATATAATAAAGTAATATATAACTACGAGAACTAAGGACTATCGACTAATTATAATACGAGCGCGTCTTCCCTACTATAATAGGTAGACGTACGAGGTATTATAGTACTGCCTCCGCTCTAAGTAATATCGTTCCGAGTTCTTTGCGTCTACTCTAAAAGACCTAGTGCTAGGCACATAGTTATAGTACGAAGGTATCGTAACGGTTATGCGGTGCAAAAGTTAATACATTCTCTAAGGTGCCGTGAGGCAAGCTATCTATATAATAGTCCTACTATTAGTAGCAATAGCGACCGTAGCGGTCGATAGTAACTGCTGCCTGCTTTCGTATATGCAATAGTGTTATATCGTAATAGCCTCCCTCCCTATAAAAAAGGTCGGCACTGTCTATAGTATCCTAAAACAAAGGTCCTTAGTAGGCCGTACCGTAGGAAGGTTTAAGGCAAAAGAGCGTAATAGCGTCGTATAAAGGCTAAGCCTAAACAGTATACTAGAACAGTAATGCTAGGTATAGAATCGTGTCTCTCTAGTAATAACTACGTCGGTTTTATGCTTGCTTATTGCGACGGTTACGAAGGGCGTCGCGTAAGCTAGTTAGTATAGTCTAAACCGCCTTTAGCTACGGCTAAGGCGCGACGGTCTTTATAGTCTTATTATCGAATAGCGAGGTATTAACTACGTCCGCTATAGTAGTAGCGCGGTCTAACTAATCGATAGGAATATTAGAGAAGTCGGCACCTAGTAATAGCAGTATATCGGCGTCGCGTATAGGCTATAGCACCGTATAGCTTAAAGTAGTCGGCTATCTATATATTAAGCTTCGCGATCTTATCCTTAGTAGTATTGCCTTATACGCCGCCGAGTAGCTTAAAAGCGTCCTCGTTAATTAGGTATAGTATAGGGATTGCCTATTGCGGCGCGACGCGTAAGAAATCGTAGTAAAGATAGGTTAGCGATAGCGTAAGCGACTCCTTTAAGACCGTAGCAGAAAGACGATACTACTAGGCTATCTAGCGCTCCGTTACTTCGCAGATCTATACCTTAGCTAGTATCTATTAAAGCTAGTATACCTCGGTTGCTACTAACTCGGACTAGCGCATATAGTAGAGAGCTTATAAGTTAAGCGTACGTATACTAATTGCCGTCGTATTGTATTAGTATTGTCCGTAGGCGCCTATAGTATTTTCTTATAGGGCGGGCAAAGGTAGCAAGCGTATCGGAAGCGATAGGAGCTTATACTACAGCTACGTAACTATATTGTTAGGCGGTAGTAGCTAAGCCGCAACTAGAGCCTTAGTAGGCGTAGAGAATAGGTTAGATAGTAGCGGTATCTTCGACGGTAGGCGAGGCGCTAAGAACGGGCTAGCGGTTAGCTTCTAGCGAGTGTTTAACTTAGTCGATAGTAATACGCGCAAGGAATTTAGCTAGATCGCCTTAGTTAGCGGGGCAACGGCCGGAGGTTGCGGCTTAGCCTAAGTCGCGAGCTTAGGAGGGATAATTTTGCCGAAGAGGCGCGTATTAGTAAAGTCGGTCTCGTCTAGCGAGTAGTTAGGTAACGGCACTAGGAATATACCTATAGGATCCTAAGTATAGTCGATATTATACTACTAGTAATTCTTATTCGTTACTATCTTATCGTACTTAAAAATAGTATTGCCCGATATAATACGCTCCTAGACGCCTAAAGGATTAAAGACCGGATCGGTAGAGGCCGTCTTCGGCAAAGCGTAGAATTATAGCGTTAGCGCGGGCTCTAATCTATTAGAGATAGCGCCGTCCTTAAGCGTTTAGATATAGGCGATAAAGGTAGATAAGGCGTATACTAGATCGATCTAAGTTAGCTAGTAGACTAGGCTAAAGTCTACTAGGCATTAACGGTTAAGGAGTAGTAGAGGTATACCTTTGCTCTTATTAGCGGTATAGGTACCGTTCTAGTAGCGACCGCTACCTATAAGCTAAGCGTACTGTTTAGTACGCGACGCGTTAGTAGCCTTCGTGTCCGTAAGCGCCTTATTAGTATAGAGGGCGGATGTATAGCTCTCGCTGCGAAGCGTATAGGCGTTACGGACTGTAATATACCGCTAGGTATAAGCGATAACGTCCTAGGTAATAGCTAGGCGACCTAGGTTTCGACGGTATAGGTAAGGCAAGCTACTAGAGTTTAGGGAGGACTCGTACTACTTATAGAGCTATATAGCCGACTAGGTACTAAGCTCTATACCGATTAGTAGCAGCTAGATAGTATAGTCCTTAAGCTAGGAGTCTAGTAGAGGCAGGCGTACTATTAAGAGTCGTCCGATAGCTACTATCTATAAGAATTGGACTTCGCCGTAGGTAGTTAGGTCGATCTTATAATACTTTATCGCTCCGATATATTTACTAATAGGTCGCTTGCCCGTCTTTTAGTATTCCTTACCGTAATCGCGGTAGGAGACATCCTTACCGTTCTCGCTACGCTTATATAGGACCGGATAACTATCTACTATAATACTATCGCGATGTTCTTTTAGGACGAAGCGGTAGAACTACTCTTATACGAGGTCGACCGTCTATAGGAAGTATAAGATAGCGCGTACTATAAGACCGACGGCTCTATTATAGATTAGAGACGGTACTAGCTAGAATTATAGGTCGCCGGTATAGGTACTTAAGCTAAGGAAGTTCTCGCGTAAGTAGGTAATATTTGCTAGAAGTCGGTACTATAACTTCGCGTAGTAAAAAGTAATAGTTAGTAGAAAATTCGTATCGAGGTT
The DNA here is from genome assembly GCF_000340215.1 of Pseudocercospora fijiensis CIRAD86. Lineage (NCBI taxonomy): Eukaryota > Fungi > Ascomycota > Dothideomycetes > Mycosphaerellales > Mycosphaerellaceae > Pseudocercospora > Pseudocercospora fijiensis. The sequence goes on from NW_006921535.1 coordinate 3,434,081, forward strand.
AGCTAGGTTAGGAAGCTCCTTTAATTCGCCCGCCGTTATAAGCGCTACGTACTCGCTAAAGCGTATCGCGTAAATCTCCTACTATATATCGTAACCGTCCGAGTAGAGGTCGGTCCTAAAGATAGAGTATTTATAGGCGAGATCGTCGTTTACGATTTAGAAGGAGTATAGTTATATAAAGAGTAGGTTTTTAAAATCGGTAACTAGCTTGCCTATATACTAATACAATTCGCGTAGAATCTAGAAGCGCCGATCGCTAGCTATAAGGTATAGATAATATAGGTAATGCTAAAGCCTTACTAAATAGTATTCGACTATTCGCTTATATAGGCATAGGCGAAAAAGATTAGGCAGCCGACCGTTAGCGTCCTTAACGTGCGCGTTACGTACGAGCTTCGCGGCCTAGATAAAGCGTACGTCTCTGTTCTTATTACGCTCTATAGGATTAGCGGCGATTAGCGCATCGACTTTCTTATTATAGTCCTCGTACTCTACGTACTACCGGATTGCAGCTTGTTTAGGCGTCTCGTTAGCGCGAAAAAGACGCTTATTAATTAAAGTCTAGCGCGCGCGCTAGCCTCGAAGCCGCTACCGCTCGAACTTAAGTTCTTTAGGGAATAGGACTAGAGGTTCCTTAAAAACCGACTCGATCGGAGTAGCTAGGAGCTTAGGAGGAGCTAGTACGGGCGCTTATAGCGAGCCGTTACTCGGCGCCTACGTTAGGGAGGCGGGTACCTATAGTAGCGGTAAATTAGGAAGTATACGCGCTAGCGGAGATAGTAATTCTAGTAAAGCCGGTCGATTTGTAGGTATTATTAACGGTAGTACTAATTCTAAAGCCGAAGGCGCATTAAGAGGCTGCGCGCTAACGGGATTAATTAGGCCGCTTTTTGTACTATTAACCGGGCTACTAGACGCGTAGGTAGCGGCGTCTCGGTAAAGGGCAAAGAAGCCTAGTACGATATCCTATAGCTTCTCGGCCTCTAGAATCTCGACCTATAACGCTTTACCCTTCTAAACAAACTCCTATTTACCTAAATAGTACGGCGGAGGGTCGTCCTTGTCGATAAAGTAGTCGGCTATAGCCTTATAGAGCGCTCGGCCCGTCTATCGGCCCTCGCCTAGTAACGCCTTCGCTAGCTCCGTTAACTATTTTTTCTTCGTAGTAAGCGCCGTAACCGCCTATATAAACGACTTCCTATCGAAAACGTAATCTAGATTAACCGCCGCGATAACCGCTAGTACGTAATATTTTAGAAAGGAAAACTATCTAATATTAAAGAGCGGATAGTCTAGATTCGGAAGTACTATCGATAGGCTAGCAATAGTCTAACGCTATATAGTACTAAACTCGCTACCCGGCGTCCTCTACGATTATAGGCGAGCTATTACCTCGAGTAATTCTAAATCGGATTCGTCTATATTATTAGCCGGGGGCAACGGTGCTAAGCTCGCTATTAGCGTATCGTTAATACGACTACGGCCTAAGAACAACGGTACGTATCGCTATAATAGTTATCGACCGGAGTCCGTTAATACGTAGTATAGTTCTATATCTAATCCGTCCTCGGTAAACATTAGGAAAGGCCGTATATATCTATTCTTAGTAGCGTAGCTTAATACCGCCTAAACCTCGCTAGTGCTTAAACTACCGTTAGTAGAAATAAGCGATAGCGCATTACGAAAGGTCTATCGAAGATTGCCTTCTACTATAGCGAGGATCGTAAAGCCCTCTAGCGTCTACGCTAGGTTAGTACTATATTCCTTTAGACGCGTTTATTGCGGGTTAGACGTAGCGTTATCTATCTCTCTACGATACTCGCCGATCTAATCCGCTATTACGTCTTCTCTACCTACTAAATCCTTTACCGGGCCCTCTAAATTCTCTAGCTTAGGCGTAGCTATACGTTCCTCGACTATAGTATCTAATACTATAACCTCCTTGTCCGTTATATTATCTAGCTTAGGCGCGGCTATATAATTCTCGACTATAGTATCTAATACTATATCCCTATTGCTTGCCCTACTCTCTAGCTTAGGCGTAGGCGTTAAGCCGGTAATAAATAAGGACTATCCGGCCGATCCTAGACCGTCTAATAGTAGCGGTTCCCCGCGAGGAGCGTTAACCTTACTATTCCTTATCGCGGTATCCTAGGGTTCTCGATCCTCGCTTTTACGATATTCCTTAGCTATCGCTCCTTAGAGGAGGTCGAACGTATCGGCCTTATAGTATAGGCGAGACGCGCGCTATAAATCCGCCTCGAATAATATAACGTTTAGGCGCTTGTATCGCAATCGGTGCTATAGAAATTTTTGCTAAAAAGCTACTACTTTACGTTCCCCGCGATAGATATAGTTATCGCGCTTAAGAGCCGCTTCTATTCGTCGTCGGTAATTAATAGAAAGCTCTCTCGACGTAGGATACCGGAAAGATCGATACTAAATAAGGGATAGCCCGCGTCTACGTATAACGGTTACCTAAGTAACGTAGTTACGATAACGATATAAGGGTACGCCTAGGCGGATTACAACTCTAAAGAAGGAGTCGCGCCGTAGAGTCGTATCGATTTGCGACGAACTGCGAGGGATTGTCCGGCCTCGCCTTTATCGGCGGAGCTAGCAACCTTTAAAAAAGGCTAGCGCGCTCTCGTTCGCCGCTTTACTACCCTATAGAGGGTACGGGATAGCGGGGCCTCCTCTAGAGGGTAGGCGTTATTATAGATTTTACGTAGATTGTCCGCGCTCGTTAAGTCGTCGATATTATACTATATATTATAGGCGCTCCTATACCCCTTCTACTTTACTAGATATTAGAGAACAGGCTAGCCCCTCCGGACGACGGTCCTTTGCCCTAGAAAGCGCTCGATTTCGTAAAAATCGCCCTCGTTACTAGAACCTAGACTGTCCTTAGCTACGATAGGCGGAGGCTCGTAATTAATAGTTCTTTTAAAAGGATCTAGGTCCTTAGGAGCTTTTTCTAACTACGAAACCGATATTACTAGATAGATACGTATTAATAGCGGTAACTCGAGATAGTAGGCTAGCCGTCCGACCTTCTTAAGAACCGTAAAAGGCCCTTTAAAACAGTAGCTAAACTTATACGACTAACTAGGCACTTCGTAACTACGGTATAGGCGAAGTATAATACGGTTACCTAGCTTAAGGAATAGGGGCTTATACTTGCTATTATACCGTTCTTTTATTTTTACGTTCGCCTAAGTAATCGCATTCTAGACTTCCTTCTAGATACGACTACGCACTACCGCCCTATTATACGGATAGTCGTATAGTATATCGAGCGAGTCGAGATTCGTCCTTACGCCTATAGTAACCTCGTTCGGCGACTAACTAGTAGTCGTATTGCGGGAGTTATTAAGTATAGCCTATAGCTATAGGATAAACGTCGTCTAATCCTCGCTAGGATAATCCGCTAACTAGTAACGAATTGCCGTCTCGACCGTTTAGTTAGTTCGCTCGGATTAACTATCGGTTTAAGGGTAGTAAGCCGTAGACGTAGCTAGCTTCGTACGTAGGCGCGAGAAAACGCCCTTAAAGAAGTCGCTTAGCTAGCGAGGATTACGATTAGCGATAAGCACTACTAGTATACTTATATCTATTAAGCAAAGCCTATCGATTAGAGCGATACCCTAGTCGTAGGCCTTCTAGTCCTCTTTGCCTAGAACGACTACTACCTACTTAGACGTCTTATAAGTAATTATATATAGTATATTAAATCTATCGGTCGTAACCGGTAAAGCAGTTACGAGATCTATCGTTATAGTATAGTATAGGCCCTCCGTATTCTAGATCGGATAAAGTTCGCTATAAGGAGCGTGTCGGGGGATACGTAAAAGGAGACACTAGTAATAATAATCTAAATAGAGGCGAAGGTAGTAAGCGAGTCGATATATAAAGAAGGAAGCTTAAATACGGTCGAAGACGCGCTAAAAGCCTTAGTAGTAACGGTTATCGTAAGCCTACTCGAAGATCTCGCCTATTAAGGCCTAAGGGATATAGAGTCGCTCGCGCCCTAAAGATTAGTTATAGAAATATAAGAGGCCGTCCCTTTCGAAGAATCGAATACCTAGTAGACTATTAAACTTATTACCTACGAATAGGTCCGGATTTTTGCTACCCTTATACCGAACTAGCGTTTTCGTTACTAAAGGTATATTAGCTCCCTCCGAATAGAGACGCTCTAAAGCATTCTACGCCTACGCTTATCGAACTAGTTATAAAACCCTAGACTAATGTTCGTCGTTATCGTACGCTCGGTTTAACCGACGTCGGAAATCCGGATCTAGCTCTACTAACATCGTATAGAAGTAGGCTACTTCCTTTAGATCGGCCGAAGAGGGCGTAACGTTAGTATAGTAAGAGAGCGGATCTAAGTTCTCCTCGTCTAGTATTAACTTAGGCGACTCCGTATCCCCTAGAAGTCGACTAAGGGCGTCTAGAACTAGGTATATCTGCCCTAGACGGTAAATTATATTAACTCGATATTAGGAAAGGAACATCGATACCCTTACTAATTTTAGGTTCTACTTGCCTATATTAGTAGTCGTAGTTATCGATACCGAGTTAGTAAGACCGACCGCGGTATAGTAGTCTATAAAGATAGTCGTCGGCCTCGATAAAGCATATATTAAATAGCCTACCTTCTTTACTATCTATACGATTCCCGAGTATTCGAGCTCTATCGGCTAATATCGTATCTCTACCTAAGTTAGGCCTCGGCTTAAGAATAGAATAGGCTAAACCTTATAGTAAGGAAACAACTACGCCTTTCCCTTAGATAGAATAGAGTTTAGGTCCCTATCGATATAGTAGAGCACTGCGCTATAGCTAAACTCTTTAGAGGAATCTATATTAGCGTATAAGCGATAGTTAGGGTCGAAATAGTATAGGAAGGAGGGCTCGTAGAACATCGATTATAATAAGCGAAACGCTTTTACTAGCTCGTCGCGGTACTAATTATTCTTACCTAGCGTCGTAATAGCGATATACTAGCGACGACTATTGCTAGTAACTAGCGCCCCTTTTAATAAGCGCGTCTTCTCCGCCTATAGAGGCGCCGCTATCTACGCGTAGTATAGGATGTGTTACTATAACTAATTAGTTAGACCGAGATAATGCTCTAACTTCTATATGTTTTCTAGGAACTAAAGTAAGGTAATCGCCGCGATTTTCTCTTTACTTGTAGCTAGACCGAGGCCGCTAACGTACTAACCTAAAAGGGTCGTAGAGGGGAAGCCTAAGAAAGTCTTCTTCGGACTAATACTAATCCTTACGGCGTCTAATCTCTAGAAGACCGCTTCTAGATAATCGAGATACTTAGGTAACGTCTACGAAAACACTATAATATCGTCGATATAAGCTCGCGCAAAGCTACGATAGTCGCGAAGGATCTAATCTAGCTTCCGCTATACAAATTAGATACTATTCGAATATCCTATAATAGCGACCTTATACTATTCCTAGCTACGATAAGTATTAATCGTTAATTTGTAACAATCCTTCGGCTTTACGCCCTATTAGTAGAAGAAGGTTAGACAGTCTATAGTGCTAATATACTAGCACCCTACTAACTATATAAAGAGATCCGCCTAGAGCGGTATCTAATAGCTATCGGGGATTGTTACCTTATTTAAGGCGCGTGTATCGACTACCGCCCGCAGCTTATTAATTATACCGCCTTTACTATTAGCAACCCGCTTCTAAACTACGAACACTAGGAAGCCGAAGAGGGTAGGCTCGGTCGTGTATTGCATTTTCCCTTAGCGGTGCAAGTCGTTATATATCTTGTCTACTACCTTACGGTCCCTCTTGCCTAGGTTAATTATACAAAGAGGCAGTAACAGATCTAAGTAGTTCGGTACTATAGGGATAGGCATATAATTATACTTAGGAATATCGACTACCGTTTAGCGATCTGTAAAAAGCTCCGGATACCGCTCGACCGCTATAGCGATTTAGTCTGCCTAGTTATCGTTACTATAGATCGTTACGCCTAATACGTACTAGTATTCCCGCTATGTATTTAGTATATCCCGCGTAGCCGTAAAAGCGTTAGGACTTAATCCCGCTAGTCCGTAGTCGGCTACGTTAATATAGTAGGCCCTAGCAATAGTCCTATTACTTAACAAACCGAGTAGCTATCTAGCTCGAATCGTTACTAGAGTCGTCGCATTGTTACGAATATATATATAAGAAAAATTAGCGTCTACGACCTAATTATACGCCGTTACTAACGGCAGAGCTTATAACGACAATTCCTATATATTACTAGTTAGCTAGACTAAAAAACCGGCGTTAAGAATAAAATCCCGGCCCTTAGGGAGGTTACCGCTATACTTAACTAGCGCGAGGGCGACTGTACGCGGCGCTAATATTACGTCCTCTGCTAGCCTTATAGGGCGCTAAACCGACTTCCCTTTCTTGCGCTTAATAGCTACTTTAAAGCGGGCGTTATCCTAACTAGCTACGGTAACCGTCTATACGGGAATATCGATCTTTATTTCCTCTAAAGCAATCGTATCTATACCGACTAGGATTTTTGCCTTTAGTTTAGGAACTAGATAAACCTTACGAGTTATTCGTACTAGGGAGACTATACCGTCCGTCTTCGCTACCGGAACAAACATATCTAATACGACGTATTCCCTAAAGCGATACGCGCTAGCAATGCCGCCGATTTCGATCGGTTCGCGTAGCTTACGTATCTCTACGTCTAGGCGATAGCTTAAAACGAAGTCTTTTTCCGTAATAGTAAGCGTATAGCTAGTATCTAGGCAGACCTATATAGATGCACTAGATAGTAATAACCGAAGAGGAAAAGTTATATATTACTAATTCTAGAATATATAACCTTACTAAGCTAACGGAGGCGCCTTCGACTAAATTACTTCTAGGTTTGCCGATACGCGTTCGATAATAGTAGAAGGCGTCGTCGCCCCTATATACTCCTTATAGGTCTATCCCCTTCTGCAAGTTCGCTTAATAGCACCCTCGCTATCTTACGTAGTACGCACTATATATATCTAGTATTATATATAGCTACTATATAGGAAAAATGGCAGCGAACAATTAGAGACGAAGGGAAGACAGTTAAGAAGGAAGGGAGGACGAATAGAAAGCACTATATACTAGGGCAGAGGAGGTGCTAAAGGCGGAAGATAGAAGAACCCCTAAAAGGGCATATAGGATAATAATCTTAGAACTCCTTAGAGGACTAAAAGCAATCTATAACTAGGCAAGCTACGTAATTACAAAGGTAGCTAATATAGTCGTAGTAAAGATTACGAAGAAACAATAGGAGACAAGCCTAAACTACCGCACCTAGGCAGCAGTAGCTAGTTAGGAGGCGCTAAAACCCCCGAGGACAGTAGTTAGAGTCTATATTACGGACCTATAGGAGCAAAAGGAAATCTAAGGACTTATAGGGAAAGAGATTGTAGAAAGAATTATAGTTAAAGAGGTAATTAGGGCTAGGAACGAAGGAAAAGGGGTAATTAAGCTATTTACAGTATAAGAGCAGGACAAAAAGAAGCTAGAAACACAAAAAGAATAGACAACTAAGATAGGGAAAACAGCAAAGGTCTCCTAATAGCAATTTATAATTATAGCCTATAGTATAATAAGAAGCTTTAAGGAAGAATAGGATATTAAGAGCCTATAGAGACAAAACTAAGCTATATGCCTAGGCCTAAAGATTACAAAAGTAGTATAGATTAAAAGGAAAATCGAAGAGACTAAGAAGCAGTCTTCCCTAATTATCTAGGTAGGGAGTGCAGAGCAAGCTAATATAGTGCTAGACTAGGGGTTGTTCTAGGACTTTAAAAGATTAGAAACAGAGATATATAGAAGCAACTATAGGATAATGTAGTGCTTTAAATATCAATACTATAGACACTTAGTAGCTAAGTATATAAAGACAACTAATACCTGCTCCTATTATATAGAGGATTACTAGGTTAAAGAATGTAAAGCATATAAGGGAGAAGCAAGATATATATACTATACTAAAAGACACCCCTCTTAGGCGAAGGAATGCCTAATAAGAATACAGGCAGCTAGGAAGGCAAAGGAAGCTAGAATCAATACACTAAAAAGATATATAACAAGCTAGGGTAGCTAGGTATAGAAGCAACCTAGCTAAGTGCTACAAAAGAGGTCTAGGCAAGATAATAGGTTCATATTTAGAGCCTTACTAGTATAAGAGAGTTACTAGCAACTAGGGAGACTAAGATACCTTAACATTATAGGAAAGGAAGCAGGGCAGACAAAGCTTAGTTAAATATTAGTCTAAAGTAAGGGAAGACTAAAGGAAAACTTATAGGGAAATAATATAGATAAAACCTAATAAACATTGCAACATTACTAAACATTATATAGTACAATATTAACAAGAGTAAAGACAAGGTATAGAGGAGCTTCCTTTAAGTACTAAACCTAAAAGAATATTACATTATTGCAATCTAAGAGCCCTAGCTTAACCTATATACAAAGAGACTAGCAATAGTTAAAGACCTAAGATACTACCTAATTATCTACAACTAGGGAGCCCTAAGGACATATATCTATATTAGTAAGGAGATAGATACAAAAACCTAGTAGGCTATACTATAGGAGGATAGGGACCTAATATTAGTTTAAGTAGAGACATCCTAAGGTACACTCTAAGTCCACTATATATACAACCTACTACTAGACTTAAGAAGCAGTATCTAACTGAAAACCCTAGAAAGACTACCTAGAGTTATCTAGGGGAATACCTACTAAATTCTACTTAGGGATTTCAACCTCTACTACCCCCTCTAGGGCTTAGACTTTACCCTAGCTTACCACTTCCTAGTAGGAAGACTGATTAATATATTAGAGAGGGAAGGAATAGAAATTGTTACCCTAAAGGGACTAATTACTTAAGAGGCAAGAGGAAGCAGCAGTATACTAGACCTATACTTTGTATTACATTAGATTAGGAATAGGATTATAAGATATAGAGTTAACTAGGAACTAGAAGAATTATTAGACTACTTCCCGGTATAGATTAAGCTAAATGTCTAAGCTAATTAGGAAAGGGAACTAGAGGAGAAGCTTAACTAGAAAGGTACCTAATAGGGCAGGATTAGGGAGGAACTAGAAAGGGACCTAAAACTAGAGGAACTCTTAACAAAGCACCTACTAAGGCTAGAGGACATTAATAAGGCAGTAGAAGAACTAATAGGAATCCTAAAACAGGTAGCTAGAAAGCATACCCTAATAAAGAAACATTCACTATACTAGCAACTATACTAGACTAGTAAGTGTATAAGGAAGGTTAAAGTAGCAAGGAAGGCTAGGAGGCAGTAGACACAAACTTATACCTAGGAAGCATAGGATAACTATAACAAAGCCTACTAGGAAAAGAAGATCTAGATTAAGAAAGATAAGATACAAGAATAGAGATCTACAATAGGAATAATTATAAAGAAACTAGAGGAGATATAGAGGATAGCTAAATAGGCAAAGAGACCTAAATAGGACAAGGACATACTACTACAATTCCCGGACATTATAGACTAATAAGGACAAATATAGACTACAATAGAAGGGAAAGTAAGAGCCCTAGGCTAACACTTCTTCTATAGAAAAGTATAAGCAGACCTATTAGACATAAAGGAGAAAGAATAAGAGACTCTACTACTAGGCATACTAAGAGACACCTAGGTTAAGCCCGAAACTATTGAAAGGATCCTAAAGAAAATTCTAGGCAACAAGGCACTAAGAGAAGACAAGATCTATAACAAACTTCTAAAAGCATATAGGAAGGGGCTAGCCCTAGCACTAGCTAATATCTTTTTACAAAGCCTAGTACTAGGACACTACCTAAGACTATTTAGGAAGTCCCTAATAGTAGTACTAAGGAAGCCCTAGAAGGAAGACTATATACAGCTTAAGGCCTATAGACTAATAGCCCTACTTAATACAATAGGCAAGGTGCTAGAAAAAATTGTCGCTAAAAGGCTAACAACCTTTGCCGAGGAAAGGAACATCCTTCCTAAAGGCTAGATAGGAGGAAGAAAGAAGAGGTCAATACTAATAGCTATAGAACTAATTATAGAACAGATTAAGCATATCTAGTACTATAGTTAAAACTAGGTAGCAACCCTCCTCTCCCTTAACATCTTAGGAGCCTTTAATAATGTCTCCTATAAAAGGCTCCTATATATACTTAAATAGAAAGCTATACTAAACTAGATAGTCCAATTCATCTAGTCCTTCCTATAGGAAAGATCAATACAGCTTATTCTAGGCAAATTCAAATTAGACCTAATACTAACTAAAAAGGGAATCCCCTAAGGATTAATACTCTCCCTAATCCTCTTCCTTATCTTTATAGTAGACCTACTCCTACTCCTAAAATCAAAAAACACATTAGCATTAGGGTTTGTAGATAATACAAACATCCTAGCCTAGTCTAAGACAATAGAAACCAACTGTAAGATCCTAGAAGAGAAGCACTAGGAGTATAAAAAATAGGCAAGGAGGTATAGAGCAAAATTCGCCCTAGAAAAGTACTAGCTTATCTACTTTAGTAAGGCTAAATCAACCTACAATATAAAGCAATTAATTACTATCTAAGGCTTTGAAACCTAACTATTAGCAGAGCTTAGGGTACTAGGGATCTAGCTAGATCCAAAACTAAATTAGGGACTATAAGTAAAGAAGGCAAAGTAGAGGGCAGATACTAATATACAATCCATTAATAGGCTTATAGCCTCTATATAGGGGGCTATATTCGAGAAAGCCAAAGTTATATATAAAGCAATTGTCAAGCTAGCAATGCTATATAGAGTACAGATATAGATAGCTTAGGAGAAAACACTAAAGAGGATTAAGCAACTAGTTAGTAGGTCCTAAACTTAAAGCCTAAAGAAAATCCTAGGAGCATACAAAACTATACTAATAAGGGTAGTAGAAATAGAATTAGGGATCCTACTAGTCAAACAATACTTCAAGGGACTAAGACACTAATATATAGCAAAGACAATAGAATACCTAGCCTAACAGACTATCTAAAAGGCACTAGACAAGATAAAAACCTAGTGCATTAGGACTAGGAAGCGAGACAGACTATAAATAACTTCCTAGAAAGTTAAAGACCTAGAGCAATATAGAGTCTTAACAAGAGAAATACTAGAGAAAGAGCTTTAGGGACTAAACATAAGGCTAAAAGAAGATAAGCCAAAGGGAGAGAAACAAAGCCTAGCAGAATCAATTGCTAGATACCTATAGGAGCAGGAATAGAACAAAATATAAGTCAAACTAGGAACCTTAAAGGCACTAATCAAATTTAATTAATACAACTACTAGCTCTATAAGGACCTAAACAGGGCCGAGGCAAGCCTAGCTATCTAAATTAGATCTAAACACATTAGACTCAGATCTTACCTGTTTAGAAGAAACGTCCTAGGAATTGAAAGCAGGGCTTACTAATATAGCTACTAATCTTAGAACCCTAAGTATATACTGCTAGTCTGCCCTTAATAGTTAGAAGGTAGAAGTAACTAGAGACTAAAAGCAATAGAAAGGGAATACGATAAGCTAATCTAGAGCAAAGAAGACCTAAAGAGGATAGTAAAGTAGATTATTAAATAGGGATTTATATAACAATTCGCACTAGTAAGGGAAACTAAGGAGTAGATAAGAAGGAGGGAAGAAGAGGGGGAAAGAAGGGCAGGGCAGTAGGCAAGGTAGTTAGAGGGTAACAACTATAATACTAGTGCACCCTAAAGGAAGGAAAACAAGGAAACGAGGAAGATTAACACTTATAAATAGGACAGGAGGGAGGTTTTTACTAACTAAGTTGGTTTCCTACCTAAAACAATACATAGAAACAGACCTGCATAGGCCGAAAGGCACTATAACAGGCAAATGAAATATCTATCTATCTATATACTCCTTATAAATATACTAGTATAGAAGGTTGCCTAACTTAAATCGCTGCCTATAGACCTTATAAGCGTGCTTTATAGAGGCAAATAGTTAGATCGCCGCTAGTAGGGACGCTTTAGCCTATAGTACCGAGTTTAACGCTAATAGCGAGCAGTCGCCTACGTCTATAAAGTAAGCTCCTAAGCCCGGATCGGAGTCGTATAGGTCGGTAAAGTAGTCGGCGTCTTCTCCGGCGTTACTAAAATAGCTATAATTATCCGCGTCGGTTCTCCTATTATCCTCCTAACTATCCTCCTAATAGCCGTTATTAGCTTAGTTAGTATTATTTACAGTATCGCCTACTCTCTTACTATTATCGGCAAAGTTAGCCTACTTACGAGCTCGATCGTTACGCTTTCTATTCTATCGATTAAATAGGCGCGAATCGACTCGCTTTAGGTCTTTCGGAAGGAAGATAGAGCTACTACCCTTCGACGGTTCTTTACTATTTCCTACCGGCGGTAGGCGATTCTACTAATAGGCGTTAGTAAGGCGTAGTAGGTTTAGTCGGTCGATATCGCGGTTCCGGTAGTTAGGGGACGCTCTTACTAGAGCGAAGCTCGCTAGAGTATAAGAGGCGTTCCCTTCGTATCGGTTCTACTAGGCAGCCTTACTAGCGCGGCTATTATTCCTAGTCGTAGCGTCTAGGCGACGATTAGACGAGGACGAAAGCATATACTCCTAGATTAATACCTACTTCTCGTAGTACGTAACCTACTTATTAACCTTTATATAACGATTTAGCTCGTCTATATTTAATTAGAGGCGCGGATCTATTCGATAATAAGCTTCTAAGAGCTAGTTCGATTTCCGTATACTAGTATCCTTAGCGAGTCGTACTATCTTAATAATAAAGTCCGTTACTAAACGCCCTAAAGCGATATCCTACTAGTCGTAGCGTTACTTATCGAGGAGATCTATCGCCTTTATTAGAGGAACCTTCTATTTCTTACTAAGATAACGTTCCTAGCGCTTTAGACTGTATCTGCCGTAGAGCTTTACTCGGTTGCGGCTAGAAAGGTAACTATAATACTAACTAAGCGCTACCCCTCGAAAGCAAAGGGAGAGGTTAAGACGAACCGTCTCTCGCTCTATAATATAAGTATAATCCTTAGCCGCTTCGATAAAAGCATATACCGAACGGTATATTATCTTATTTCCGACTAAAGCGTAGTCTCCCTCGCCGTAATCCGTAACGCTAAGCAGAGGATCGAAGAACCTAAGATACGCTAGATCGAACTATAGCCGCTAGGGGCGGGCGTAGTACCCCTAGATATAACTCGCTTTAGAAACTAGCGATTCCGCGACGTAGTCCCGATAATACTAATAGTGTCTACGATAGCGGGCGTATCTATAATAACTAGTATCTAAGGAGCTATTATTATCTAACGAGGATTAATCGGAGTCGTCCGAATCCTTACTATTTAATAAGGATCTATCCTTACTCGGATTATCCCTATACCGACGGTGCTTCCGGCGTTGCTTCTTGCCTTCCTATAGTAGACCCTATAAGTCTAATAGCGGAAAGGGCAAAGGCTAACCCTACGTCGGCTTACGAGAGGAAATACCCGGATCGAAGTTACTAGGTAGCGGTAGTAGAGGATCGTTAGGAGGATTACCGGGCGGATTGCCTAGCGCAAACCTGCCCCGACGTAAGTAGCTATACCTACGGGCATTTATATATACGTCTGCCCTCTACTAGTAATTATATTAACCTGGGTTCGGCTAGGGCGGACTTAGCTTATATATAGCCGATAGTAGTAAAATCGCCTATTCTATTAGAAAGTCTAATACGACTTCGTTAAGATAGACTCCTCTCCGTCTAGCTAATTTGCGAAGATAATTACGACGCTAACAGTTTTGTTATATAGCGATATTCGCCCTATCGATCTCCTCGGTTGTTTGCGAGATATCTACCGGGATACGATATTAGAAACAACTACGCGGCTCGTTAGCCTACAGGTCGGCGAGGCCGTCGTTTATTAGAGGCAATTAGCTACGACCGATATCCTAGAACGGCGACGTCGACAGATCGGAAGGCCTAGTTAATAGTTCCTTAGAGGAAGTCTTAGGTAGAGGCCCCCTTAGCTTCTAAGGATTCTCGTCTGCCGGATATCGTAGCTTAAGTAGCCTCCGTAAGAAAACCGATTTAAGCGAGCTATTAGGCGAACCGGGACGCTATTCCGGCGGCACGGTTGTTTCTACTATAGTAATAGGCGAAACCGTAGGCCGCGGTAGAACTTAAGCTAGTTAGGCTAGTAGGCGCTACTCTACTATAGGTAGTAGATAGATATCCGGGTAGGATTAACGGTAATAGTATAAATCGCGCACCGTCGGGAGCGCGGCTTTAAGCTCCTTAACCGATTTAGTTAGAATTCCTTTATCTACTACCTACTACCCTAGGAAGTTGTAACCGTTAAGGGCGTTTAAGTAGAGTTCCTCGATTTTAGCCTATAAAGGCGGCGGATTTCCTATAAGCAGGTAATAGCGCAGAACGTATAAGGTAAGCAAGTCGATTCGGCTATACTTTGCCTTAAGCTAGGTCGCGAAGTTCTCGCTATAATCGACGTAGTTCTAAATATAGGAACAGATACGTAGGATATAGGGCTCTATATCTAGCAATCCGAGATTATAGTACTAGGGTAGCGGTTAAACCGCTAGCTTAGCTAATTTCGAGGCTTCTACCGGAGTTAGAAGCGAGTCCGAAGGAGCTACGGCAAGCGGGTAGACTATTAGTAAGAGGGTAGAGGCGAGATAGTCTCTAGATAGAGGACAATAACGGAGAACCGACTAAAGGCGGAGGAGCGTAGCTTATCGGGGCAGGTCCTCCTAGGGAAAGCAGCTACCCCTAGACCTAGGTATAGTAGGCAATTGCTACTAAAGGTAGAAACTACTACTACTATCTCCTCGGGGTACTAATAGGATCGCCGATAAGGCGCTCGCGCGTCGGTAGGGTATAGTTTAGAAGGGTAGTAAATCGAATAGGTACCGTCGTAATAGGTAGGAGTTAAATCGTAGTAATCGGCGGAAGATCGGTAGGACCTATAGCTAATCGCGTCGATTCTCGTCGTAGCCGTAACGACTAGGGTCGATTCGGGTAGAGGACTAGTAGTTAGTATAGAAGCTAACTAAGTGTTTAGCGAAGCTACTAAGTTACTAGGTATACGGTTATAGTACGAAGGTATCGTAATAGTTATATAGTATAAAAGTTAATATATTCTCTAAGGTGCCGCGAGGTAAGCTATCTGTATAATAGTCCTACTATTAGTAGTAATAGCGACCGTAGCGGTCGATAGTAACCGCTGCCTACTATCGTATATATAATAGTGTTATATCGTAATACCTAGTAATGTCCGCTTCCGAGGGTTATTATTCTTATTATTACGAGGACTATTATTTACTATTATAGTTTTACTAGCCCTAATTAGTTAGGTTTGGCAGCCTTTAATTGTTAATCTTATTTTATCTTTTTAGAAAAAATACAGCTCGTTTAGTTTCTGTAGGTAAAGGCTATTATAAGTGCAATAGTTAAGGTTCGCCTCGCTTAAAGGGTTAGAAAGATCGAGGAGTAACCTATTGTCCGTAAGATCGACCCCGGCTAGCTTAGCTCTATAGTTTTGCCCTTAGTTAGTTAGTCTATTAATCGCTTAATCTTTTTAGTCTCTAAGTCCTTCGAACGGCTTAACCCTTTTAACCTAGCTAGTATAGGTAAGGTTGTTTTATAGGTATAGTAGCGACAATAGGTAAGGTTAGCAATAGTAGCGAGTAGGTAATGTTAATAATAGTAGCGCTAGTCGTCTTAGTACTAACCTTGCCTTGCTTCCGATTTCCTTCTTTAACTAATAATATACTCTATAATACTATTACTAATATAGCCGCGTCGGCCGTATCGCCCTTTAGTATAGCGCGTCGTTATCCTTATTATTACTATTTATACGTACGCGCGCCGCCCTCGCCGATCGCCTAGGCCTCGAGGCCTCGATAGAAAGAAGGAATAAAAGGGGGACCTATAGGGCGCGTTAGTAAAGAGGTAGAATTCTTAAAAGAGTAGGCGATTAGTTAACGTATCGTAGCGCGCCTAGTATAGTCTTATTATCCTTTGTTGCTAATAATTGCTTGCCTCTAGTTAGTTAGCTAATAGCACCTCGGGGGTAGTATTAGCCCTAGGTCTCTCTAGCGGTTCTAGCGGCACTATAGGCCCTTAGCCTTCTTCTTATTCTTTACGCTAGTCTAATACTCGTCTAACAACTTAGTTATATCCTTAAAAGAGCCTTTATCTTTCTATAAGTCCTGTTTAGGTAAATAGCCCTACTATCTTAATAGGTACTCCTTCTTGCCCTTCCTAGTCCGATGCTTTAGTATACGCTCTATAGACTACAGCTCTTCGCCGTTAGCTAGTATCTCTTTATATTTAGTAGGGGCTTCTTTATTAGGGTCTCTATAGTAGTAATATAGTTTAAGGAGAGAGATATAGAAGGTATCGTAGATAGTATAGTATAGTAGGAGCTATAACTAATAGGCCTAGCTATTGCCCTTCGGTTCTCGGATTCGGAATAGGCTAATAAACCGTAGTGCTAGTTTAGGGCGTGTTTTGCTATTAGGTAATAGGTGTTTGCGGATACAGAGGTTCTTTATACTAAGCATAACTATATCGCCTTACTTAAAGGCTATCGGTATATAGTGTTTATTATAATAGGCCTTCTAATATACCTAGGCTTTTGCTAGTTTGTTAGCTATCTTAGCGTAAATCTCTCGCATCTTTTAAACCCTCTCGATAGCCGCTAGTATTTTAGGGGCTTAACGCGCTTCCCTTTCCTTACGCTCGGCCTCGAGCGAGGTAAATAGACCTTATAGTAAGGCAGCGTTTTGGCCTATTATAGCTATATATAGTAAAACCTTAGTTAATAAATATACGCTATTATTGTATATAAATTCGGCCGGTTATAGGAGGTCGACCTATCTATTAGGGTTCTTATTAATATAGCTTCGTAAGTATTGCTATAGCGTAGTATTCTATCTCTCGGTTTGGCTATCTGTTTATAGATAGAAGGCTATAGATAGCCGATGCTTAAGTCTTAGCTATAGGCATATCTTACTCTAATAATAGGATATAAATATCGAGCCTCGGTTAGAGACTATCCCTTTAGGGGTTCTCTAATAGCTATAGAAGATATTGTTCTATAGGGCTTCGGCTATATTAATAGCAGTCTAATCCTTCCGAGCGGGGATATAGCGAGCGCCCTTAGTAAACTAGTCTACGACGACTAGAATAGCGTTAAAGATATCTTTGCTTTCTCTTCGCTTAGTAGGGGGAAGACCTATAATAAAGTCTATTATAAGCTCTGCAAATAGTTTATAAGGAATTAGCAATAAGGACAACTCGCTAAAAGGCTAATACTTTAGTACCTTAACACGTTAATATACGGTATACGTGTTTACGTAGTCCTTTATATCCCGCTTACTATTTAGCTAGTAGTATATACGCGATAGTAGCTCGTACGACCTCTCTATACTATAGTAACCGGTAAGCTTACTATTATAGTGTCGCTTAAGAAGCTCTTGTCGTATCGAATACTCGGCAGGGATATACAATCTACCCTTATAGCGCAAATAGCTATCGGTATTAATCGACTAATTCTTACTAGATCTAGTTTTGCGACTATTAGCAAGCTAATCTATACGGACCGTAGTAAAAGCGTCCCTTTGTTAAGCGCGTAACAGCTCGTTTATAAAGGCTTAACTATCTCCTTATACAAGTTCGCTTAATAGCACCCTCGCTATTGTGCGTAGTACGTACTATATATATCTAGTAGTACTAGTAGCCGGATTAACTATAGCAGTGCTTTAATCCGAGTCGCTATTACTATATATAGCGATATCGACTAGGGAGTTATCGTAACCCTTCCTATTAGTGTTATTAAGCTTAATACGCACTATTAATATAGCAAGAGCATTAATATACTTCAAGCCGTCGCGGAGTCCGGTAAGCCGCTTATCCTACGCTTGCCTTACTACGAGGTCTATAGCAATCTTATACTATAGGGTTAGAAACAATAAATTAATGGATTAGGTTTCGCTATCGTAATTAGGTCGCCTCGATAGGCTATTAGTAGGGTTACTTACGCCTAGCCGATATAATATATTAAAATTAAACCTAGCGAGGTAGACAGCCTATCTAGCCTATTGACCTATAACCCTAGTAACCTTAGTAATGCTACGAAGGTTGTTATAGTCCGTATAGACCTAAATAGGGTGCTAAGCACTATCGAGATAATAGCGCTAGTGTTTAAAGGCTTCTACGATTGCTAAGAGCTCTTACTCGTAGGTCTCGTACCGACGTTCTATATCGATTATCTTCCGTAAAAAGAAGGCAATTAGGTGCTAGTAATAGTTACTGTCTAACTGCTAAGACATTATAGCTAATATAGCGAACTGTAAAGCGTTAGTCTTAATACGGATTAGTTTGCTTAGTACGAAGTAGTGTAATAAGGGGACTTTAGTAAAGCGCTACTTTAAACCGTTAAAAGCGGCTTATGCTCTATTAGTCTATTTGAACTCTCTAGTTAGGTTAGCCTTAGTTTTAGTAAGCTTAGTTAGTAGCATTACATGCCTCGAATAGCCCTTAATAAACCGACGGTAAAAGTTAGCAAAACCTAGGAATAATTAAAGCTCCTTAACACTAGTAGGCGTTAGCTACTTAGTAATAGTCGTAATCCGATTAGGATTAGCCTTAATACCCTCGGTTAATACGAGGAAGCTAAGGAAGGCTACCTCCTTAGTAGCAAAGGTACATTTAGAAGGCTTGCAATATAGTCTATAGGTCCTTAGACGATCGAGTACCTTGCGTACTATAGCCTAGTACTCTATAATATTAGGTAAATAGGTATAAACTAGGATATTATCTAGGTAAACTATATAGAGGTAGTCTAGTAGGCCTAATAGAGCCCGATTAATATAGGACTAGAATATAGTAGGGGCATTAGCTAGCCTAAATAGTATAACTAAGTACTTAAAATGGCTATAGCGGGTACGGAAGGCTGTTTTCTATTTATCGCCCTTGCGAATGCGGATACGATAGTACGCATCCTTAATGTCTAATATAGTATAGAAATAGGCGCTAGAAAGGCGGTCGAGGGTTTTATTAATAAGCGGAAGTAGGTAGCGGTCCTTTATAGTAACAGTATTAAGCCCTCTGTAATTGGTATATAAACGCAGGCTACTATCCTTCTTTAGCACGAATAGGATAGGTGTACTAGCAGGGCTGTTGCTATACTAAATTCGACTATTAGCTAGGTTCTTATCTAAGTACTTACGCAGTATAGCAAGCTCGCGTTTACCAAGGTTATAGAGGGGCCTAAAAGGAACCTCCTTGCCCTATATAATATCGATCTTATAGTCCGTCTCTTTAAATATAGGCAATATCGATGCTAGGTAGTGTTTAAACATATTAATATAGGTCTCGCGAATAGGCTATAGGATACGAGCGAGTTAATTAGGGTCTATGCTATTAGAGGGCACAGGTTCTTTGTTATTACTATCGAGCAGGTCGGCCGTCGGATTAGCTAGGGTTAGGTTGCTAATAAATAGGACCCTAATATCGTTAGGGCACTCGCTAATATTAATATATTTAATGTCCTCTTTCCTAGCGATCCTAAATCGCTACTATTAGCTGCCTAGGTCTATAGCTACGGCGTAGTGCTTAAGAACAGGGTTGCTAATAACAATAGTAGCTCCTTTATATAGGTTGTCTATATCTACTACGTAGGTAGTAAAGTCTAGTAGGCGTTTATTTCCGAGGTCGTCCTTTAGAACTATAGGAATATAGTAGGCCCTATAGGTTAAGTGCCGAGCGTTATTAAACTAAGCAAGGGTTAGTAGGTTAGTCCTAGGCAATTGTCGAAGGTCTAATTACTTAGCTAGGCGATAGCTAATAAAGGCACTAACTGAATTCCCTAGGTCTAGCATAACCTTAGTTCTATAATTGTTGCTATACGTATCCTATATAAGACAGGTACGTATAATAGCTAGCATAATATCGATAGTCTTATGCCGTATAAGGCTAATAGTTAGTACGGCGCTTATTCTTTTTTCGAAGGTTGGCCTATAGGGGTAGCGTTAGCCGCTAAGAGGTGCTTTCGGTACTTAGTAGTAGTACGGTCGATTCGGGCCTAGTCCTTAGGTTTGTCGTATTAGCCTAGGAGATAGCTAGTACTATTATAGTTAAAGTACTTTAATCCGGTTAGGGGATTGCTATAGCCGCTATTACTGCTATTGTTAGTTAAGCGATTAGTATTATAGGGGTACGAGCCCCTTCTACGGCCCCTATTACGGCCTCCTCTATATAGCCGTCGGCTACAGCCTCTTCTACGGTCGTTATTACTATTCCTATTATTAGTATTATTGTTCTAGTAGGAGCCTTAGTTTCTACTACGGCTACGGTTGTTAGCGGCTAGTCGTATCTTAGATTCTAACCGTTACTAAAGCTAGACTATACGCTCTACGGTTTCGACTTCTACTATAAATTAAATACATATAAGATTAGCCTATTCAAACACACGGCGGCGGTCTAATTTAAGGACTAGTTCCTATCTTAGTTTAGGTCGTATCTTAGATATCTAGATAGAGTCGGTCTTAGGTAGTAAGTCGTCCTTAAGAGTCTTTAGATAGGCCTCGAAGGATCGAGAGGTTTAGTCGGCCTTTTGTTTAGTACGTAGGTATTAGTCTTAGGCGTACTGCTAGCGTAATATAGGGTTGCTAAGGGTGTTTAGTATAATAGTCTTATAGTCCTACTATTAAATAGCGGTCTAGTCGTAAAGGGAATCAAAATAGTTATCCTATATACGCTTAGGGTTACCGTTAATATACTATATAGCATAGACAACTAAGGAATAGTTATCTAGCAGCGCTCTCGGTATATTACGCTAGTTAAGCTTACAGTTACGAATATAGTTATTATATTGCTTCCGACTAGAGCTATTAAACACGGTATAGTCCTTAAGTTTAGCATCCTTCTTCTAGACTAGGACTAATAGTAAGGAAGGCCCTACTATCGGCTTAGTGTTAGTTATTAGGGCCTCCTAAAGGCGGCGGATTTCGAGGAGGTTGTCCTTTAGCTATTATTCTTAACGTAGAGCAGCGAGCCTATTTTAGGTAGCCTCTTAAAGCCTCGCTACTAGCTAGGGGCTAAAGGCTAGCTAGTTATATCGACGGTTAACAATATTGCTAAGAATGTTGTTAACGGGCAACGATAGGTTATCCTCTTCGATTATAGGTTCTTTAGAAGGCCCCCTAGTAGGTTCTTTAGTAGGAGGCACTTTAGTAGGCAATATACTACTAGTATTGTTATTGCTAGCACTACTAGTAGCGCTACGGTTATTATTGTTGTTTCGTAATAAGCCGGCTATTGTAATAGGGGGTAGGACTAATAATATATTATAGCCCCTTATAGTACGGATATAGCGGAATTAGTAGGTATCGGCTTAGTATAATTAACTTAGTATAGTAGGCCGTATAGAAGGCCTTGCTTAATAATTAGTACGGTTATTCTAATAGAATAGTATATATAGATCCCGCCTCGGGCGCAATATAGTTAGATTAACGGTTTTCGTAGCTATACCGCTAAAAGCTTAAAATAAGGACTATCTAGCTACTACCTTTAAAGGGTAGATCGAATACTATATAAGAAGGGTTATATTAGTAGGTAGATAGGGTAGTAGTAGATATAAGTAGTATTCGATAGAGAACTAGAAGAAGAAGGAGGAAGGCAGGCTAGTTAGCCTAACGCTAAGCGCTAAGCCCTGCCTAAGGCACTAAGACCCTAGCTTTACTCGGCCTAATTATATACTAGTTACGTATAGCCTCTTTAGCCCTAACAATGTATTAATTAAAGGGATGTTAGAAGGCGTACTAATAAAGTTTTAACTAGAATATATATAAATTTATAATAGTAGCGAGGTAAAGAATTATAGCTGTAGTATATAGACTATTTCTACGTCCGAGCCTCCGAGGCTATATCCGCGGCCTAGTAGGGATATTATCCTAGATATACGCCGCTTACTTCGTAAGCGGTTTATACCTATTTATAAGAACTCTTCGAATTCGAATAGCTATCTATAAATTAGCTAGCTAGAAACATAGGATTTTCTAGACTTATAGAAGAATACCTAAAGATTCAGCCTATCTAAAAATATTTGTATTCTAGCCGTATTGTATGATACTGTCTCGAATTCAGTGTGGATTTTGCAGATGGCTGTTTGAATTCAAGAAGTTTTTGCAAATGGGTGTAGGGAGTAAGCGGCGTTTGCCTCCAATTCAGCTGCGGATACAGGCTCTATCCCTACAGACGACTCTCGCACCTGAGATTCCTCATTCGTCGCTTTGAGTGTGCCTACATTTCTGGACAGCAGATTGGTCAAAACAGCATCAGCGTTCAGTCCCTGTATGGCCCGGCCAGGGGGGAAGAGTCTGTACAATAGGGGCATTGGGCTACGTATCCACAAGCTGCGTAGATCAAAGGTCTTGAACTAACCAATAGTCAACTCCACTCATTCATTCCTTTTCATCCAATGAAATTATGACGCTCGCTCTCCTGCTGCTATGGCATCTTCAAATAGCCATTGCAGCTTCTGCGGAGCTTCCTAGCGAGACAGACCAGGTCGAAAGAGTCTACATAGAAAGCTACCCGGTCAAGGAGTTCGCATCTGCCAATATTCTAGCACCTCAGGTCGAATTCTCCATCGACAATTCAGAATGCGATGACGGCCAATACTACTTCATCTCTCCTCGAGGCTGGAAAGTTCGGGAACCAGGCCCGATGATTCTAGACCGCAAAGGCGAGGTCATATGGGCGAACCACTTCCCAAACGACTTTGGTGGGCAGGCATATGATCTCAGGGTCCAGCAGTACCAAGGCGAGGAATACTTGACATTCTGGCTGGGTGACGATCGAGTCCGAGGACATGGTGATGGATACTTCTATATGCTCAACTCCTCGTACCACATTGTTCGTAAAGTCAGTGGCGCGAATGGAAAACTTGCAGATTTCCATGAGTTTTTGATCACCCCAGAAGGCACTGTTGTGCTAGCCGTCTACGAGACAACGCCCAAGGATGTAAGACCTGCTGGACGCAAGGTCAATGATACCTGGAACCAAGCTGTCCTGGATTGCCTAGTTCAGGAAGTGAATATTGAGACTGGAGAGCTCATTTTCGAGTGGCGAGCTTCGGACCATATCGATGTGACTCTTTCCTACCAAAAGATGGACAAACCAGAGGTTGGGACTAAAGAAAAGCCATATGATTTCTATCATCTCAATTCAGTGGACAAGGACGAGCATGGTAATTACTTGATCACTGCTAGGAATACGCATTCTAGCATTTATGTCGATGGCAGAACCGGGGAGACGATCTGGACTTTGGGTGGAAAAGATAACAAGTTTAAGGCCCGATCTGGAGGCCATGCCTTGAATATGGCGTGGCAGCATGACGCTCGCTTCGTGTCACCGGAGCTGTTCCCCGAAACCTATAGACCATCGACTTCAAACCCAGGAACAACCACAAAATTGATGACTGTATTTGACAATGGCTGGGATTACGACTACGAGTATGGGACAGGTTATTCCAGGGCATTGTTATTGGAGATACAGTATCCCACACCGAGCAAGAAGCAGACCGGGCAAGCTTTCGAGCCTGGCGATGTTCCAGCGGACGATGCGTGGGTCGAGTTCCATGGGCCATTGAGTGAGAAAGACGCCGAGAAGCTGAACGAGATCGAAGGATCTGATCCAGCGTATACAGTGCGTGTGGTACGTGAATACATTCATCCTGAGCACATCATCTCGTTCAGCCAAGGATCTGTGCAACTATTATCCCAGCAGAAAGGCCGCGACGCTAGGGTAGTTGTAGGATACGGAATCAACGCTGTGGTAGCTGAGTTCAGCGGCAATGGCACTATTTTGTGCGATATGCTCTTTGGTACCAAATATTCATGGGAAACTGGCAACATTCACAATTATCGAGCATACAAGTTTCCCTGGGTCGGGCGGCCTACACATTCGCCTGCAATCGCCATTCGTGATGGAAATGCATACTTCAGCTGGAATGGCGCTACTGAAGTCGTTGAATGGCTTCTACAAGAGTCCGATCTCACAGGCGCCAGAGTGTGGATTGATGTGATCAAAGTGCCAAAGACGGGCTTTGAGACCGCGATTCCGCTCATCAGTGACCGCTACGCTGTGAGGAAACGATATCTGAGAGCGATGGCGATCGACAAGGACGGCCGAGTGTTGCATCATGGCATCAGTGACCCCCTTGATCGGCATCATGGCATCAGTGACCACGTTGATCAATCCCCCTCCACCTTTGGACTCGATCTAACTGGCAACACGCTTTACTTGTCGCTTACGATAGCGTGCATTGGAAGTATTGCAGTCCTGGCCAGATTGTTCAAGATTCTACGTGGCAGGGCCCCTAAGCCCTCGGGCAAGTCAAGTTGAAGGGACACTAGTTGTTAAGGAAGTAAGATTTACCAATTCCAACCTCGACGAGCAAATGGGCTACAACTGCTACCTCGACGAACAGCTGCCACAGGCTGCATTTCACACGCGGCCGACGGGTGGACGCTAGCCACGGTATGTATATGTACCTAGGGTAACAAGCACGCCTGCTTTTGGCGGAACGGGCCTGTGAGGTATCGCGAGGTAATCAGATATGCCACGATGAGGGATATACACCTTGTTGAGTGACATCCTATGCAGGCCTAAGCTCTTGAGGCGTCGACTCTTCTTGTTTCGTACTGATACCTGCGCGCCACCTTTTATCTCATCTCATAGGGTCGCTGCATGTCTGGAGATTTGTGTAATCCGGGTACGAGCATAAACGAGGCAGGAATACTGGCTGCCATACTAGGGGGTGCAATGGCGTGGTTGCTTTGAAGGCCATTCAATGCGCTTCAGCATTTCTTCGTCGCTAGAAGGACGGTATTTGCTGTTTCTCCGACAGCCTCATTCAGGCCCTTTCCTGCATCGTGTGTGCTGCTATCAACTTGACCAGCAGTGTCTTTGCGTCGAGTGAACGCCAACCGCACCAGACTCGAGTCGCTCGGCCCGACCTTTTCACCGATCCTTGCTTGGGCGTGTGCGTCTTCTGATTGCCTACCCAGTAGGAGATGGCATCCCCTTAACGAAGTCCTGGGTTAAGTCCGACGAACTGAAGTGGAGCAAGAATTGCTGTTAAATGCAGCGCACGGCTTAAATCTGATCGTTCCGTGCAATCAGATCACTTACACTAGTCGACATCCCAGTTTTGCCGACGAACGCTCCGAGCGGACGAGTTATTACAGGGGATACGTTAGAAGCCACAATTCCGAACCGCTACCGAGACTCGCAACGTCAGCCAAGATCTGGGCGAGCAGCCCCATAGCCACTCCTCAAACAGACTCTTAAGCATCATTGGTGGCATTAGGCCATTGGCACGCAGCGGAACGTACATCGAGCCATAGAAAGAGCATCGCACACGTGGTTCCGGACCCACCACGATACGAAATCGTTCATGAATGTGAGGCTGTTCAGCCACAGAAGCATTGGCAGTATCGGTCCGCGGGACCAAGATCCTTGTTCCGAATATGTATACGTCTCAAGACCAGACGGAGATGCACTTTATATCATTGTACGACGCGTGTGAGCAGTTTGAGTGCGCTCGAATATGGACTGCCGCGGAGCATACATGGCTTGGAGCGTTGCTTGGCGTTCCAAAGTCCTGCACCTCTTCGAGAGTTATCAGGTTCTCGTTTCCACGGCATTCGTCACTGCGCTGAGAAGCAATGACGGCATGCTCTCACTTGCAGAAACCCTCTGGGATGAATCTAGGCATAAAGGTAGGAGATGGAACTCAGGAGTGTGCTCTCGAAAGCAGCTCGTATTTGGTTAAAATTCTCCTTCCCCTAATCTCTATCAGCTAATAGTCACGACCTGTCCTTTCACATACAGCAAGTGGAACGATCTTGACAATGGCGATCAAAGGCGGCGCACTGCGCCTCGTAATGATAGCAGCCTACTTCGTCGCCTTCTGCTGTGCATCCATCATCACTGGAGCATTTGCTTGGGTACGCTGGCAGCATTATCTACATCATGAACTACCATCACTGACATCTGCACAGTTCACAGCAACCCAATTTGGCACCAGAAATATCGCGACTCTCGCTCTGGCTGCAATCACAATGCTTTACACTTTGACCTGCATGATCATTACTTGCTGCACAGCAGGAATATCTTTCTTCGCAGTGGCCAGTCTCATCTTCGACTTCATCTTCCTCTGCGCGATGATCGCCGTAGCGGCTCTGAACGGCAGCGGACGGCATGGATGTGACCGCGGATCCAACAATGCCTGGCCAAGAGTCGTCTATCGAGGAAGCGGAATATCTGGTTGCAGACTTTTCGTGGCTAGTTTTGCCGTCGCAATCATTGCGATCTTCATGTTTGTCGTCACGATTGTGACCCAATCGATCATCCGACGACGAGGAAACAGAAGCAGGACTTATGTTAGCAAGGGTCTGTGTCCAAACACTGAATAAATAGACAAAAAGGCTGACTGGGTCATAGCTTGAACCGTGGAAGAAGAAGAAACCGAGTGGGAAAATGAGTTGGCTCTCTCTCATAAAGCCTAGCAAGCGGCATTTGGATAACGATTGACATGCATCAGCATACGATCCTGTATAATGACGACAGTCGAAAGCATCACAGCCCTTGATGAGCGAGGACCTTGAGAACTCGGCATCATTCATCGACCTTTCCCAGCATCCACTCTCATCTCAATCCTCCACCTCTGCCTCAGAGTAACTGCGCTCAGTCCAGGGCCTTCACTGACTTGCATAAGGTCGCTTAGCATTTTTTGAAGCTTCGCAAATAACAACGCAGCCAGTGGTAAGCACATCAAGCACTCAGTCGTCCCTCTCCAACCACTTCGCCACAGCACTCCTATGCCTCCCAAACTTCCCATCAAAACCCTTCAACCTCGCCCACAAATCCCCATCAACATCAACCCTCTCGCAAAACCTCCAAAAACCCGCAAGCACAAAATCCGCAAATCCAGGCTCCTGATCACCACCCAGCACGAAACTCCCCCCATCATGCGTCCCATTCAGCAAAGCCGAAATCTCACGTAAACCCTCCTTCGCACCCTCCCAACATTTTTCCACATCAGCCGTCTTTGCAAGTTCAGGTAGAGGCATACCAAACCTCTTAGCTCGAGTCGTCAAAAAGTATTCTTTACTAGAATCATTCAATATAAGTTCCGGGACACGAGGAATTATGATTGGTGCAAGAGCTTTGTTGACTTTTAGGACTGCGGATTGCATTTGATCTGCTTTGTCGAAGGTGAGAGGTGGTGATGGGTAGAGGTTCTCGAGCTCGTGGGCTATGGCGAGGGAATCCATGATGTGTCTGCCGTCTGGGAGTGCTATGGCGGGGATTGAGTAGGCTGCGTTAGGGTTGAGTGCAGGGTCGTTGGGTGGAATGTTGAGGGATTTGAAAGTTGTTGCGATGTCTGGGTACTCGACCCATTGGGTTTTGTAGTGGATGTTTTTGTAGTTGAGTACGAGTCGTGCTGTCGTGTATGTGAGCAACTATCTCCGTTTCAAGTGCGATGAGTTGTAAGATACTTTTCCAAGGATTGAGAGACCAGGCAGTGGGCTTACTGCCTCGACTTGGAAGGTCGTAGAAGATAATCTCTTTCGACATTGTTGAGAACTGAAGATGGCTCGGTCTGGGCAGAGCAGTGATGAGTTGCAAGTTGCTGATTTTGCAAACGAGTCTGTTTCTATGAGGTGAAGCTGCGAGGGCTAGTAAGCTTGGCAGGCACGAGTGGGGCATTTGGGAAGCTGGGAGCTACGGGAGTCGGCAAGGTCATTTCCTTCATTAAGCGTAGCTTGCTATGGCGGTCCTACAACTGGGCAGCATGATCGTGATGAATGAGGCGGAGCACGAAGGCCTGCTCGCAATACAAGATCAGTCACGGCGGGTTCATGAAGCGCATAAACTCGTCAAGTTCAGTGTACTCTCCCCCAAGAGGCTCTGAAAGGCGCATACGAGGCTGACGGTATTGTGCGTAGCCCTCGAGGTCCGCCGCGTCTGCCTCGCCCAAATGTGGCACCGTCGATTTCTCATGCGGGGACAGATTTCGTTGACGAGCACCTAATGGGCTTTTCTTCATCTCCTTGCTCCAATCAAGTACTGTGTCGTTCGACCGCAGCATCCTTTTCGGTTGCGGCGGCTTTTCCAGAGACATCATTCGTCCACGGCTGACTACAGGGCTCTTGCTGATCTCCTTGCTCCATTCAAGTATGTTGTGCTGAGATCTAAGCATCCTCTCATGCTGCAGACCAACAACTCTACCCGGACATGTCACAGCTGTTTCTGTAGTTATGCTCGGCGGTGTCTCGGTTTTGGGGTGGGAAGGTCCTGGTACGCTGCGTGAAGGTGAAAGTCTTCGTCGACCAAGCGTCCTTCTCAATTTGGCATCCGGGTTCTTCGGCCTTGCTCGTCCCCGTTTGGCTGAGTCATGTTAGCATCAGTAGACGCTTGAACATTAGAGAGTGAATTAGATGGGTCTGCCAGAGATACCTTTTGGCGGCGGATTCTATTCAGCCGGTCGATTCGTACTCTCAAAGTTTTCTGGTTCAAGGTACGACCACTCGGGAATCTCGCGGACCTTCTTCCACATTTCCTTTTCAAGCTTGTTCGCAGCCTTTGCATAAGGAGTTGTTTCCGCATTATATCGCTTGCAGTTTCGGACGATGAGCAGAGTGTCTTTGATAAAGTCTTCTACCGTCTCGTACTGATCTCCTTCAAGCTTCTTCTCCATGGTGCTGAAATCCATGGGCTCTTTGATGACTTCATAATAGTCGTGGACTTCGTCACCATTGACGGGTATGAGGAATGGCCATGCGGCAGAGCTGCTTTGCAATGCCGAGAGAAGCGTGACGAGAAGACTGTGAGCGGGATTGCGGCGAGGCATTTGGGCGAGCGCGTCCATGTCTGCTGACCATCCAGTCGCTTTGATTGCCGAGATCTCGAGAGGATCGATCTCAGGGAGTGGCTGACCTGGTTTCGCCTTCCTCCACGCTGCCGGCGGCTGATGTATTTCGTAGCTCTTGGAGACAGCGCGAATCTTGGCATGGACAGCTGCTTTCTGCTTCAGCAGCATCCTGCCGGACTCCAGATATCTCACTTTGGGAAGCATCGAACATTGCATTATTGTACCGCCCTCGTAGTCTTTGATGTATCCCATCCACTTCGGTCTGTCGAGCGTAATCTCTTTCGTGAAGCCCTGTTTCTTAAAGTAGCCGATGGCGTAGTTGTCGGCATAGGTGAGAAAATGCATGACATCGCTCGTGGCTTTGACGTAGTCCTTCAAATGGTTCATCAAATGCGCTCCATATCCCTTGACTTGCTGATCGCTGCTGATAGCACAAAAGACGATCTCAGCAAACTGCCTGCCTTTAAACGGGCGGTATGTGATGCCGCCGACCACTTCACCGGGAAGTCCAGAGCTTTCTGCCAAACTGCCAGGTGGGGGTCGCTTGACGATAGCTATGCTCATATGTGTTCTGTCGTAGACTAATCGGGCAATGTAGTCCTTGGGCATCTTTGGCAGCTGCTTCTGGAAGATGCATTTTAGGCCTGTGAGGATGATGAAAGAGGAAGGTTTGTTGTCGTTATTGACGACGTAGAAGGAGATGTCGCCGTTACGCTCTTCGATGACCGCCGGCTTCTCGGGGTATGCGGCGTGGTTGATGGTGGGCACATGCTCGTCGTCGTCGTTGGGCGGAGGCGAGAGTGATGGCTTGATGCGCTTCGAGTCGTGACCGTTAATCGAGCCCTCGGCCTTGCGCTTCTCCTCCTTCGCTGCCGCCATACTGTGGAAGCGATGTAGCGAAGCAATGTGCGCAAAGGGCGGTGGAGTTGTTGTTGCACGAAACGAAGTTGTAGGTAGATCTTAAGTCGCGATGCGAAGGCGGAGGCGGAGTCGGAGGCGGGTCCGGCCGCGGCGCATGTGAAGCGACGAAGCGTCAAGCTTGGCAGGGCAGTCGCGCAGGTGGCAGGGATACTTCCAACTGTCCAGATTTCCAGGAGCAAGCTCCAACAGCTACGGACGAATCCATCACCGCCGCCAAAAACACCAAATGTCTGCACAGCAACCACTCCACGCCATCTGGGAGGCATCGG
Source organism: Pseudocercospora fijiensis CIRAD86 (assembly GCF_000340215.1). Taxonomy (NCBI): domain Eukaryota; kingdom Fungi; phylum Ascomycota; class Dothideomycetes; order Mycosphaerellales; family Mycosphaerellaceae; genus Pseudocercospora; species Pseudocercospora fijiensis. The sequence continues at coordinate 3,464,277 of NW_006921535.1, forward strand.
CCAAGCAGCCCTTCATCCCCAACGTCGGCAAAGACGCTCAATTCCTCGTCGGCTTCGTCCTGCTGCTCGCAGGCTTCGTGCTCTCCAGCTTGTTCGGTCTTAGTATGCAGCGCACACTATTCATTCACTTCACTTCTAGTGCGCTGACATGTCATCAGACCTCTCCGCCAAGAACCTTCCAACCCTTGCTGTCCCGGCTTCTCTAGCATTCGGGTGAGTTCACTGTCTGCCTGCTGTGCTTGCCATACCAGTTCTGACGATTTCAGCTTCGGTGCGGTATATATGATCTGCGCAACGGGTGTCTATGTATAAAGACTCGCGACTCCGACATCCAGGCCTTCGCCGATCCACCAACTCGTACGAGACCTACCAGCTCTATCGACCGCGGCGCGCCTCACACAAGTCAACAAGCGCACCACGCAAGCCCAAGTTCCATCCGGTCAGATCAACGCTATTCATCTTGGTCTGGAGTCTGACTGCCTTTTTGGTGGCGTTCACTATCACACTATACATCGCACGCACGCTGCAGAAGAGCTATCAGCCCACCAACGTCATTTCATAGGCAAACCTGTGCCTGAAGCTATACCAGGAGAAAGGATACCTCTAGTAAGAGCAAGTGCTAAGCTCTGCATCATCACATCATGGCTTCTCACTCGCCTCGTTTCACTGCTGTCTCGTCGTCTGCACGCCAAATCTTGCTTCTTCTGCGCTGCATTTCATTTGCGAAAAACGCGCATGTTCGTGTCTCTGCCGAAGGTCTCCGCTTTAGCACTGAGGAAGGCAGTGTCATGGAAGCTTTCGTTTTCTTGGAAAAAGCGCTTTTTACCTCTTACTCCTACAATCCACCTGCTGCCCCCTCATCTCAAGACGATGTCCCTGATCCTCCCATCTTCGAAGTGAACCTGATTTCCCTTCTCGAAACTCTCAACATCTTCAGTATATCAGATCCGAGCACTTCCAAGCGACCAGGCGAATACGATTCGTTCGCCGCGCATCGTCTCAGCCGCCACGCAGGAATCAATGCCTTCAGCAATCACGCCCTTGGAGTGACGGGCATCTGCACCATCACTTACAATGGCGAAGGGAGTGCCCTTGGCATCCACATGTCCGAAGCTGGGGTGACTACAACATGCGACCTTACCACATACGAAGCAGACACGAATGAGGAAATACCATTCAACCGCGACAGCCTGTCTCTCAAGACCATCATGCCTTCCAGCTGCATGCTTGAGGCCATCACTGAACTCAGCTCTATGAGCCCGACTGATCTGACGATCCAAGCATCACCCAATTCACGTTCCGCAAATCTCTCACTCACAGCTACTGGAGCACTGGGTTCCGCGACTGTGGACTTGACCACGCACACGGATTCCGATACTCCAATTCTCGAGACGTTCCACTGCCCAGCGAAGACAAGCGCGAGCTTCAAGTTCAGCTTGATCAAGGCAGCCCAGCGGGCAATGGCTTCAGCAAGCAAGGTCTCGTTGCGACTCGATGAAGACGGCGTACTCAACATGCAGTACCTGATCGAGATAGACTCTGGTCATGGTGATGGGGTTGCGTTCGTCGACTATCGGGTTGTGCCCCTGGTGGAAGGCGAGGCTGAAGAAGACGACTGCGGAAGCGACGACTCTGATGTATAGCTTGGAATCGCGAGGCGGGCAGGTGCAAGCGGTGCAGAACATGACAGATTGGGGCTGCGGTATTGGGGCGTGACTATTCATAAACCTGCCCTGGTTATTCGTAGACCGCGGACCGAGAGCCGGCTCCGGCCTCGGTGAGACCATATTGCTAGTAATCCACACTATAGAATATCGCAACAGAGGCCTCTAGTGCTCTCGTTAGCGCTAAGTAGAATTATAACGTAAGAAAGAGGAACTAAGTGAATAATAGACATAGAACTAGACAATATAGCTAATCCTAACTGTTCTAGGCATACTGCCTGCCTAGCAAATAAGGTTCTACGACCCTCGTATTAACGTATAGCTCCTGCTATACGATCTCAGTATATTCTAGCATTACTACTAGCGCTGTAGGTACTAGTAGAGCCCTCGGAGCGGGCGGAGGTCCTTCCTAAGTAGGTAAATAAGTAGATATAGGGTTTCTATCGCACTGCCTATGCTTATAACAGCTAGAGTAGCAGTCTACGTTATCTTTAACGCACTTGCACCTCCTGTAGGCCGTTTTATATATGCAGCCCTTGCGTAAACGTTTTCGTAGTGCTAGTAGCGGTAGAATAGGCCTCCTAGGCTCGGCCTGTCTTATCGCTTCTTACTAGTTAATAGCGGCCTGTCTAGCGGCCTATTTAATTAGCTTAGGTCTAGTAGCCTTACGCCGAGTCGTACGACTAAGCCGCTTATTAATCCGCTTAAGTAGCTCTAAGGTACGGTAAGTAGTTGTCTCGTTACTATTATAATCGCTCCGTAGCACTCGCTAGTGCTTCTCGAATATACGAATAGTAAGAATACCGGTTACAGACTCCTTAAGGGCTAGTATCTAGTATATACAATTCAAGCTATAGACCCTTCGATAATACTAGGTACAATCTAATAGCCTATAACTATTAGACTTCCGCTTCTCGAGCTCGGCGTATACGAGAGCCCTTCGCTCGGCTACTTTACGTAGAGCGAAGGTACTAATATAGCTAACAACTTCAGCGTAGAATAGATCGCTTAAGAACAGTATAGTAGGTTAACTAATCTCGGCTCTAACTATAAGCCTATAGCGGTCAACTTAGTGCTAGAAGTAGGGCACTATCCTATTAATAAAGCTATAGATATCGTTCTTATAGGTCGTTAACTATGCCTTAATACTAGCGTAACAACCTTCTACTAGCGAGGTTGTTATATTGCTATAATACCGCGTCCTATTAATCTAGTATTTAATATAGTGTTGTCGATAGACCTACTATATATTAGCTATATAGCTAGCTAGCGATTGCTAGTCTTTATTGTCCGAGTAGTCGCGTGTAGGCTCGCCTTTACTAGCGGCAATCTTGCCGTTCTCGAGGGCCTTCGAGTTAGTTATAAACGACTTAACCGACGGTAAGTTGATAGCCTTATCAAATAGGTCTATAAAGTCCTGTACGGCTATACTTAATAGCCTACGCCTTATAGTTGGATCCGGCGGTCTAGTACTAAGGAAGGCCTTCGAATTAGCCTCTACTGCGCGTCTAATATACTAGCGGCAGAGCTATATATATAAATAAGTCTAGTCGCTTGCTAGCGCCTTTATTAGTGCCTTGTTACGGTTATGGATTATAAGGCGAGGCTCTTTATAGGTGTATTCTGCTAACAACTCCTGCGTGCACTAAATAGCAATTAAATACTGCTTAGTCGCCTATCTAGGTATAAAAACTAGTACTAGAGGGAAGGTTTAGTTGAACTAATTGAGTAAGGCAATTATAAGCAATAGCATACTATATTCGTTAGTTTTGTAGGTGTAATCTATAACTATAATATCCGGACAATTCTTATAGATGTTAATTATCTTAGGGTGCGAGAAATATAGCTATTCTAGCCGTTACTTACCGCTTAGTCTAGTACTAATACCCTTCCGTACGAAGTAGTTCTATTATAGGAGGTCCTTAATCGTCTTATCGACTACTAACTTGCTAGCGAGTCGCAACTTCTTAGCCTTTTGCTAGGCATTTGAGATGTCTCGTAAAGTAGTAGGTATAATAGGCGATTGCTAGTCTCTACTACTAAAACGGAGCTTAATAGCGGCCTTAATCTGTCGATTGCTAACGCCTATAGACCTCAACTATAATATAGCCTCGACAATCTCTATCGTACGAGCTCTTCGGCGGTAGTTAGCTAGTGCTATCGGATAGACTGCTAGATAGTTATAGTTAGAGCTATTCTATAAGACAGACTAGTAGCTATCGTCCGGATTATGCCAATCCTTAGCAGCGAGGGTTATAGACTATAAGCAATCGTATAGCTTAGAGTAACCTTCTCGTGTCTTTGCTGTTAGATTAAGCTGCCGCCGTGCCTCTCGTTTGTCTTTTATTGCTTTCCGCATTGTAGGTGTTAAATACCGCGCGTAGCGGCGTATTATCCGCTAGAGTACGTTGTCCTTATTAAGCTTATAGCCTATCTTCTTCGTCTTAAAGCCCTTCTCTAAAGCGAAGGTTTCTACGTATTCCTCGGCGGCTATAATGCTGTTAAACATACGGTTTTCGGGGTTCTCGATAGTAGCAAACGAGCCTGCTTAGTATTCTTCTGTTTCCGACTTAGACTAGTTACTATATTCGTCGTTGTTACTAAAGATATACGCAGGTTAAGAGGCAGTCTCGATTTCTAAGGGAGGAAGTTATTCTTACTAACTAACCCCGCTGCCGCCGACTATAATACTACTACTACTACTATTACTAACACTAGTTATAACACTCTTAGCACTAGCGCCGCCCTATCTAGGACTAGCCGCCTTACCGACCGCACGAAGCGTAAAGCGTACAGTAGTATACCTAGTAGCGTGCTATACTATTATCTTATCGAGAAACGGCAGTACTAGGTCCTTAGATACTATAAACTCCTTATCTAGCTCTTTATATAACTAGGGGTCGAGTCCGTCGTATCTAGCCTCTATTTTATACGTCGTAAGGCGGACATAATTATCCCTTGCCTACTACGCCGTATTAGACCTCTAATCTATAATAATATTATCTAAATACCGCCGATCTATACTATAAAGGTATTCCGTCGACATTAGGCTACGGCTACCGTATAGCAACTCTACCTATAGCTTTAAACCTCCTTTATCGCCTTCTTACGGCGGTAGAGCGAAGCCCTAGCGTAGGTCCCTTAACTAGCGCTTTTTATTATTAAAGAGCGAGGTATTAGTATATTCTTTATCGGCGGCGGCGGCGGCGGCGGCGGCGGCGGCGGCAGTATTAGCCTATAACTGCGTAGAAGGGCTCGACATAGCGGCGACAATAAGGTGCTAGCGATAATAAGGTATTAGCGGCAATAAGGTGTTAGCGATAGTAAGGTAAGGCGAGAATCCTATAGCAGAGAAGACGGAGGTAGAATTGGTGAGGTATTACTAACTAATTTGCCTTAGGCTCCTCCGTTGCCGGAGGGCGGGTTTACATATAACCAGGGCAGGTTTATGAATAGTCACGCCCGCGGTATTGCGGTACACCTTCCAGATTGGCCGACTTCGGAAAGCTTGGCGTCGCGCGCGCGATTCGGTAAAACACGGAGGGCGTTGAAGATCTTATAAAGTTTAGGCAGCTAGGTCATGGCGCTCCCCTCAGTAGACGCAACAACAGCTACGCCATAGCTGCCTTGCCTCGCCATACATCGAGTGGATGTAAAGATGTGATCTTCGTGACGAGGGGATGGGCTGGAACATCATGAAGAACAAAGTTATGGCAGACTGTGGAGACTCCGCAACGACAGCTCCTCCTACTTAGCCGTCATCTCCGCCTCTCCTCACTGCTCATCCATTTTCTGAGACCACTGAACGAAGAGCTCTGAAGACACAAAGCACAGCATGCCTTTCGATTCCATTCCAAGCAAAGCTACGCTGAATATTAAGCCATTCAAGGCTCATGTTTCAGACGAAGACCTCAATGACTTCAAGCAATTGTTGAAGCTGTCCAAGATTGGACCAAAAGCGAGTTCTGCTCAATGCCATTCTTACATCTCTCTCTAACGAACTGTCCAGACCTACGAGAACCAGGTCGCGAACGTCAAAGACTACCTCCACTTCGGTATCACACACAAATGGCTGAGCGAGGCTAAGCAGCGATGGGAGAATGGTTACGACTGGCGCAAGACAGAAGCCCGCATCAACTCCTTCCCTAACTTCGTCACCGAGGTCGAAGACCGCGGCTTCACATACAACATCCAATTTCTCGCCCTCTTTTCGAAGAATCCAGATGCAGTCCCTCTTCTCGTCTTCCACGGCTGGCCAGGTAGCATCCTAGAATTCATCGACACCCTCGACCTCCTCCGCAAGAAATACAGCGAAGATGACCTTCCCTTCCACATCATCACCCCATCCCTCCCAGGCTACGGCTACACCAACGGCCCACCTCTCGACCGCAATACCACAACCGAAGATATTGCCGCAGTTCTCGACAGATTCATGATCGGGCTCGGCTTCGGAGACGGCTACATCGCCCAAGGAGGTGACATCGGGTCCTTCCTCACCCGCATCATAGCCGTCACGTCCCCAGCCTGCAAAGCCGCCCATCTCCACCTCTGCATCGGCCAAACCGGCGACGAATCCGGTCTTTCGGCCAAAGAAAAGAAAGGCGTAGAACGATGCAACGAATTCGCAACTCTCGGAAACGCATATGCTCGTCACCACGGTACTCGTCCCGCTACAATCGGTCTCGTCCTATCCGCCTCCCCAATTTCCTTGCTCGCATGGATCGGGGAAAAATTCCAGCAATGGTCCGATGAAACTCCTCCTATGGATCAGATGCTCGACGGTGCGACGTTATATTGGTTCACACAATCTTTCCCTCGAGCCATTTTCCCTTATCGACAGTTTTTCGGTGCGAATCCTACTTTCTTCCATAATGATCCGGCTTGGTATATCAAGAAGCCTCTGGGGTATTCTTGGCATCCGGAGGAGTTGGCTCCGGTTCCTAAGGCTTGGGTGAAGGAGACGGGGAATTTGGTTTGGTATAAGGAGCATGATTCTGGGGGGCATTTTGCTGGTGAGTTTTTTCTCTATTTGCACCATCTGAAAGAGATTTGTTATGCTGACTTTTGGTGTGTTATTTCAGCTATGGAGAAACCTGAATTGTTCGTTTCCGACATGGAGAGTTTTATAGCTGAGGTTTGGCCGAAGGCGAAGTCAGGGTAATTTTGACTCGTTCGTTACTTACGACTTATGATGGAATGGGAGACTGATGGAGCTCTGTTCTCTTGGTAGGCGAATGGATCAGGATGTAAAGTTGTGATGGTCGACGATGGTGGACAGGACTTTCGCTGTATGTACGTGTACGTTATATGAAAGCAACATGAAAGCAGTTTTAGGACCTTCAGTTCTATTTGTAATTGCTTCTCTCTACAGCGTAATTGCTTTTCTCTACAGCACGGGTATCAATATATAAGACTTTCACATGCTCATGCTCCTCCTACAACTTTACAGACTCTTCTCGCTACCACTGCCACCAGCAAATCCACCATCAGTCGCATAAGCCTCATTATGGCTCGAACGATCCTTATTCTCAACGTCATTGATACCCTTAGCACCAGGTGCCACAACGCTGCTTCGCCTGCGATGCTCTTCGGTATCGAGATAGTTGATAAGAAGTTGACCGTTCTTGTCGTATCGATTAGGAGTATTCTTCGGCTTTGCGATCTTGACAACATCGAACCAGGCGTTTGTGGACATGTTGGATTTGTGGAAGATCTCGTCCATTTCTTCGAGAGATCGGTATGCGGTTTCTGGGTAGAAGAAGTAGACGCATGGGACGATGAAGGCGTTGATGACGGCGAAGATGATGTAGGTTTGATATTTCTGGGAGGGGGGGATTAGCGAAGGTAAATGCCGCTTTTTGGAATGACTTACGATATTGGCAAAAGCAATCGGTGTGATCATCACCACCATGAAGTTGAAAATCCAGTTGGCTGACGTCGACAGAGCAGAGGATGGAGCACGAATGCGGAGGGGTACGATTTCCGATGGATACAACCAGGTCATTCCAAGCCATCCAATGGCGAAGAATGTGTTGAAGACGAAGAGGAACACAGCCGCAACGATTCCAGGTCCAGTGCCGCCTACCGATGTGACTGCAGCCAGGACGACCATGGAGAGCGACATGCCCACAGCGCCGAAAAGCATGAGTGGGCGGCGACCGATCTTCTCGACCGTGAAAACCGCAATCCAAGATGCCAGGAAGTACTCCGTCCCGTTAGCAGCGGCAAGAATACGGGAGAGGAACCCAGAAAGACCAATCTCTTGTTCGTAGATGGTTGCGGCGTAGTATGTGATCAGCTGTCGTATCATCAGCATTTCTTCATCGACAACTTACACGCTCGAAAGTACTTACGTTGATACCGGAGATCTGCTGGACTGCATTTAATCATCGTCAGCAGGTCTGAGTCAATTCATGAATCGAAAAGTACTTACACATTTGGTTGACGTATCCGAGCAGAGCGCGATGGAAGTTGCGGTCCTTGCCCATGGTAAAGACGTCCTTGAACGATCCTTGGCTCATCTCGATGACTGTTTCCTTGATAGCTACGAATTCACTCTGGATGTACTCGTCCTCAGGCTCTAAATTGCTGAGCGCTGCGAGAACGGTAACAGCCTCGTCCTCGCGTCCCTTCAAGATCAACCATCGAGGTGATTCAGGCAATCCAAGAATCAAGCAGAGGATAATGAGAGCGAAGAAGATCTGGAAGCCGATGGGGAATCGCCATGCGATTGCGCCGTCGATGAAGGAAAAGCCGAAATCGATCCAGTACGAAAGCATGATACCTCCAGAGATCAATGCTCCTTCGATCATAACCATCTGACCTCTTCTGTGCGACTTGGTCGTCTCCGATTGCCAGGTAGGAACGGTGGAAGTGTTGAGACCATTGCCGACGCCAGTAATGACACGACCAACGACAAGCTGAGCCAGACCAAAAGCAGAGCACTGGATAGCGGCCCCAACCACCATGATAGCTGATCCAGCGAAGATTGTGCGACGTCGACCTAAGAATTGACCAAGCCATATGCAGACAATGGCTCCTGCGAAACATCCAAGATTATAGCTGCCGATGGTAATGCCTTGAGTTGTGGACTTGGGGCTGTTGCCAGACTCGCCGATAGTGTTGATCTCTGGGAAAACTCTGGTAAAAGATGGGAGTGTGAGAAGGCCTCCCATCACACCTTGGTCATAACCGAATCTGAGATCCAAGTCAGTCGCTCATTTCATCTTCTCCAGGTGCCATCAGAGAGGTATTGCTCACAGCAAGAAGTCAAGACCGGCGATTATACCGATCGCAACATTGAGCCTTGTGCCTCGAAGGCCATAGAATCGTTTCATCCCAACCATCGTAAAGACCTGTCTCTCGACGGTGTTAAGCAGCCGGATGGGAATTGATCAAGTCAAGCAAGACAAGAGGCTCAAGACAAATTCCACGAAAAGATAATACGCCTCAAAGATGATCAAGCCTTGAAGGTTTATGAAGGAGATCCGAGCGCCCCATGGGTATCAAGGTGTCCTTGCTCGCGTGCTTAACATGCCGACAAGCTGAAGGAAACGAATATATCTTCAACGGGTCCACTGCACGTCTCGCATATCAATCATATCGATGCGCGGATTTCCTCTTTCGGAGTTCCGAGCAGCTCAGCACTTCACAATCCGCTGCGAAATCCTTTCTCCAAGGAATCTGTCGTCTGGAGACCGTTGAATTCGCGGTGCAACTATCGTCGTCGCTACGCTGCATTCTGCTCCACTCTATAAGGCTTCTTGGCTGTTTGTTCGACTCCGACGATGCTTCAATGTCGAATGATTGAAGACCGAAGGCTCTCCTCAAGTCGCAGTAAAGTTGGACACTAGCGGCTCTGCGATCCTTGCACTCGAGAAGAACCCAGGCCGACTGACGTATAGGGATCCATATGTCTCCTATGGCGCTCCACGATCCGACTCCAGTGTAGCGACATCCTGGGCGGATGTGGACTCATTCTGGACATCAGCTCGTTACGGTACGCTGTGTATCCACTACGACTTCGGCGGCAATATCATATGAGTCTCGACGCGCGGCATCGAGAGTCGGAAGAGACGGCGACGGGCATAGCGAGTTTCGCAGGAGATGGATCAATCGTCTGATGTGGACGTGCATATCCCGAGGGTAGAGGATGAGCGAATTTAGGCGATCATGACCAAAATCTGCCGTGCTCTTGTGCCAATCCTGCACTATCCAGCTCGTCAGCCTTCGAGGTAGATCTACCAACCACCGTTCACGCAAGAGAAGAGAGTGAGAAGCTTCAGATCATCCTGCGGTGTTCCAAAAAGGTATAAACCGACATCCGGCAATGCAGCAAGGGCGATCTTGGGCTGAATGTCTGCCGCTTACCCAGACGAGCGACATCCTGGAGAGAACATGTGGCGGATCGACATGTACAATGGCTCTGGAAGGGCTGGCATAGTTGGTGGCCAAGATCTTTGGCGATGATGTTGTTGTGATATGATCCGGAAGTGTGAGCCAAGACACCGATCGAAAGGTCTTCACAATGACATCCATTGCTGCTATACCTGTCTGCGAACTGGTGAGCGTGGCAGCAGTTTGGCCCCTACGGAATGCAGGAGGTGATGAAAGGCCGAGATTTCACCAAAGCTCTCGCTCGTGGGAGAGACTTAGCACGAAATAGAGTGCTTGGATAATGACGAGCAAAGTCTTCGTCAAGAGTTGGAAACAAGAGGATGGGAAGTGCGAGCTGTTCACTGCTTTCAGGCATCGCTGCTCCATAGCAGGCAGTCCCATCAGGGTCGTTAAGCCCAATCTCGACAGAGCTGATGAACCCAGATTTCTGGAGCCAAGATGCTAATAATAGGAAACGAGGTCTCAAGTATTCACATGGACGACTCGAACTGCCTTCCCTGCCTACTCGGACACCAACCATACATCTCTTGCTCTGTTTTGAGCAATGCCTTGAAATGCGAGAAGAGGAGGCCCGTAGCTCACAGGATTGACGGAGCGTCATCGCACAGCACCAGCGCGTATAGATTCGAATTGCTGCACAGAGCTTTTGTGTATTGAAGGAGTCGAGTCATCAACCCTCGTGGAAAGACACGATGAAATGCCGCCTCGCATCAGACCCTTCGAACTGATGAAACGCTTGGAAATTTGTATTTGTCACCAAGTGCGCATGACTTCATGGCTGGAACTGGAGCAATTGTCGGCGGTATGGCATATTTCGACTTGAGAATGGCAGAATAGAGAGGAGAATGTGGTCAGCAGTACTCGTTCAGGCACTGCTATCTTCTGCCCATGGCGGTCTCGGCCACATGCTTTCATGCAACATCCCATAGCACCAGCGCGGTGCCCATTTATGCAATATCTCTCGACGAACCAATCTACCAACCACCAGAGGAAGCAGCTGGAGCAGCGTTCTGCTCCCAGCCACCGCCATTGCCACCGCTAGAAGCGCCGGCATCATCTCCACCCCAACCACCATCGCCGCCAGCACCAGAGTCCTCCTTGCCAGCAGGCTTGGTGCAGCGCTTGTAAGTGTGGCCCTTCTCGTGGCAGCTGAAGTTTGTTAGCATCGTACGTATGGAAAATTAGTGGGCAGAGACTTACTTGCTGCACTCCACGCGGGACCAATCGGTCGGCTGTGGGCAGTCGCGGCTGTTGTGACCAAACTCGTCGCAGCTGGAAAGGAATCAGTATACAGGTGATCAGGTCAGGATGGAGGAAGACTCACTTGCGGCACTGGACCTTGTCCATGTTCTTGGGCTCTGGACAATCACGGCTGGCATGGCCCCCTGGAGAGTGTTAGCGATGTCAAAGGAGATAACGATAAAGATCCAGAACCTACACTTGTCGCAGTTACGGCACTGCATCTGGCGCTCGTTCGTGCACTCGGTCTTACGATGACCCTCCTCGCCCTAAAGTTATGATTAGCAATGGCTCTTGCGAAACGCCCATGATGAGGGTACTCACACAGTTGCGGCAAACATCTGGGGCCTTGGTTGGGCACTCCTTGACCATGTGATCCTCCGAGCCGCAATTCTTACAACCGCGCTTGTCAGACTTGCGCTCCTGCGTGCAATCGCGAGCACGATGGCCTTCCGCGTTGCACACGGCACACGTGATCACAACCTTTCCAGCAGGCTCCTGCTTCTCTTGCTCGCAATTCTTGGCGATATGGCCTAGCTGTTGGCAGTTGGAACATTTCGGAACCAGACCATCCATCACGACACCAGCCTCAGCAAGACGAATGCGGTTATCCTCCTTGGAAGCTGGCCAGCCCTCAGCGAACTTGGCGCGCTTTGGCTTGTCTGAGAATTGATAGGAGACGACATATTTCATCCCGGATTTGCCCTGCAGATTGACAATCGTATGGGTGTCGGCGATTGTCTGCTCCTTCGCGATGATGAAGGTGTTCATGCTAGCGTCACGGAAAGTCTGCTCCAGATCTTCGAAAGTGAGAGCCGGATATGCCTTGGTGTAGGCGAAGATCGCCTAAAGAGCATAGTCAGCACGGATCGAATCAATGGGAAAATAACAAGTGTGCGCACGTTCTTGATGTCATCGACATCCTTCTCCTTATCAGCAGCCTCGAGAGCGGCCCACGCCTCCTCTGGAGAGATGTCCTGAATACCCAACGCCTTGAACATCTCGTGCATCCGGTTGGCACTGCACTCACTAGTGACATGCCCATCCTGATGACAGACTTTGCAGCGACGCGGAGGGGCCACTGGACACTCGGCCTTGCGGTGACCTTGCGCGCCGCAACCGTTGCAGGTACCGGTGAACTCACGCTCGACGCGTGGGTTGGTGCAGTCGGCTTTGTTGTGGCCAACCTCTCCGCAGCTGAAGGTGGGCGTTAGCAATGACAGTCTACCTTGAGCGTATCGGAAGCATGTAACTCACTTGAAGCACTCGCCGGTCAGGCCGCCACCATCCTTGCGTGGCTCTGGGCAGTCGCGCGCGAAATGACCCTCGTCTCCACAGCTGAGAGAAGTTAGCCAGTGTGCTTGGACGAGCCGGATTAATGATGGAAAGATGACTTACTTGCGGCAGCCGCCATCGTGAGGCGTGTCGGCGTGCTTGGACACGTTGTCGGCGGAAAAGCCGCTGTTCCAGTTGTCGCCACCGGTGTCACCATCGGCCTGCCAGCCACCAGCATCGCCGCCAGCACCGGTATCGGTCTTCCAGGTATTGTCGATAGAATCTGCGTTTGTGTCAACCACGTGCGCGTGATGGGCGAAGGTGCACCACATACCAGCAGGAGCACTGTCCCAAGTAGAGGTGCCCATGGTGAATGTCGCTGTTGTTGGATATGACGACGAAGGTGTACTTGGAATAGTGCCTGTCTCGAGCGCGGTCAGTCAACGAAGGTGATGTAGCGGCGGCGTCAGTCATACGTACTGATTGAAGGTGAAGCGAAAGACTGCTCGTTCTGTGGGATCCTCACGGTGGACAACGAGTGCAACAAGGCGCTGGCGTTGTGCGGTGTTCGGAAGTGTGGGTGCAGGTCAGAGGAAGAGGAAGAGTGGGCTGTCGATGTTTTTGTGTTTGCGCTGGACCCTGAGCGCGCGAATGCACGTCGGCGGTCTGCAGCCTGGTCATAGCTCCGCGCCGTTGAGGTGAGATCGGAGGGCAAGAGCGACGGCGAGTTGATGCTAGAGGTGACGAGAAGCCTCACCGGTCAACGACGACTTCAAGTGTTGCCATGAAGTTTCGAATGGAGACGAGAAGCCATGCTGGCCTATGGTCCAGACACAATAGCGGACGCTGTGCAAGAATGGATGTTTAACCTGCGAGAAGTCAATCACCATCACCCTATGGCGGCCAGTGCTCCGTAGGATGTTGGAGTCTCTCATCTGCTGTATGCCCGTCTCAAGGCAGCATCAGGAGAGGGTAGAAGACGAAGACAGAAGCAAAACTCTTGCCTGTATTTGGTCTATCCAGTGATGAAAGCATCCAGCATCTGCTGCATGACAGAGCACCTCTGTCTGCAAAACGGCAAGCTGCCTGTGCAATCCTGTTCAACGCTCAGCCTAATCCCAACTGACAGCTAAGCGCTTGACAGTGATGCGAGTGTGACATTACTGCAAAAGGATCTGGTCCTTCGAAACCATATCGGTAGTACGGCCTTGCGCTTCTGCCTCCTATCTTGAGGCCACTGTGAAAGACATGATGAGACACAGAAAAGATCTGCTCGTTCTTAACGAGAAGCTTCATGAGGTTTCTGTCCATTACATACCACTGTCGAATCGTGGAATACGCTCATCAACGACAATGAGGGTATCTCTCAACCAAAAGACTAATTGCTCTCCAAGCAATCATAAACGCCATCTGATCATCAAATCGTGGCGATACACAAATTTACACGCCTCGGAACACCCGAATAACCAAGAACCAACAAGCACCAATGAATCTGACTGCTGCCAAGGCTGCCACGGAGTAGAGCACAACTGCCATATAAATCGTGCTGCGCTCGGCTTCCGTCTCATCGTCTTTATCGCCAACGTCGACACGGTTTAGACCTCCGGCATTGAGAACGACAGCCGCGAGGGCCAGGTTACACAGCATCCAGCCCACAACGACTGTAGACCGGAAGCCCTTGTAATAGTCCTCGTGCTTTTGCTCTTGCGTGACGACCTTGGCAGGCACTTCGTACTTGGTCGAGAAGGTCCGAAGCTCTTCTTCATACTGCGTGTTGAGGTCCGCGTCGTCGGTGGGTATAGCAACATCGACTTTCCCGCCAGGCTTGAGGTTGGCAGCAGGAAGCTTCTCCGGCTTGTCGTCACCCTTGGTACCCCAAGTAATATCGTGGGTGTTGCAAAAAGCATACACGTTCAGGATGTTGAGGTAAGTCGGCGTGAGCAGGAGGTATTGAATGAATGAGGTGATCATGTGCCAGGGATCCAAGAATAGGATTGATGCCACTAGGTACAGAACCCACGTCGAGGCCATTGATATGATGAGCGTGAAGAAAAGCTTGTTGGTGAAGAGCATTTCGAAGCTGAAGCCATTATTCTGAGCGATTTGAGCCTGAATCGACTTGACCGTGATGAAGACCGAGGCGAAGAGCAGGTAACACATGAGGATTGCCCAGAAATAGACTTGTGCCATGTAGAGCCTGTTGCTTCCTTGGGGCCTGTTGCCAAGCGCCAGCACGAAACAAGTAACCAGGATGGCAAGATAGCACCATTCGAAGGCCACGGAGAGGACCAGTCCTGCGGTACCGAGGAGTGATTTGTCAGATAATGAGCTGGTAAGGATGCGGAATACGAGGAAGAAGTTTCCCTGCGAGTGGTCAGCATATGCTCAAGGCGAGAGAAATGGAAACCACTTACGATGGCAAACCAAGCAAACAGCATGTTGACGGCCTGATAGATGAACTCAATGATGAAGAAGAACTTTCGAAGGGCTGAGTGGTGTGAACGCCAGATTTGGTAGAAGTGGGCAAGAGCATAGACAGCGGCGAAGAAAGAGCCATTCAGCCATCGTCTTCTCTGCAGAATGAAATCGGCCATCTCGGTGGGAACGTCAGTCTCGCCAGTTGCGGACTTGACGTACTGCAAGATCCATGAACAATTGCGTTTGCTGACGAGCTCCCAGCACAGAATCCTGTCTTCGGCAAGGTACATGTTGGCTGTGAAGATTCCAGCGTTGGCGCCGTGCATCTTCTCGCCGGCGAAATAGCGCTCGAGTGGTCCATTGCCGGTCTTATCGTTCTGCAATGCCACAAATCTGTATGCCGAAAATGCACCAGGAAGCACGGTGATGAAGCCGAACGCACTCTCCAGTGGCTTATCGAGGATGTTGCTCATCTTATATTCGAAATTTTGGGCGGCGACGAGTGGGTTGATCAGGTTCTTGCCTTTCTCCAGCATAGCTTTGATCTCACCACATGCGCCCGCGCACATTGGCTCTCGGTCAAATGCTTTCCAGAGATCGTAGATACTGCTCCGTCCCGGTCGAGTACCTGCGTCGATGAGAACGCAGAT
Source organism: Pseudocercospora fijiensis CIRAD86 (assembly GCF_000340215.1). NCBI lineage: Eukaryota > Fungi > Ascomycota > Dothideomycetes > Mycosphaerellales > Mycosphaerellaceae > Pseudocercospora > Pseudocercospora fijiensis. The sequence goes on from NW_006921535.1 coordinate 3,479,920, forward strand.
ATTGGGCTGAAGTACTTCACCAAAGGCCTGGAAGAACCACCTGTGTGAGTTGATCTTTTTCTGGTTCTTCTCCTTGAGACAGAACAAAATCTGCACAGGCGTATTACCCTTCTTCACCTGCACAATGCCCTTCTTGATCTCCAAGGTCATCTGCGTCGTGTACTCGTAAATATGAGCTGTCACGTCTTCGCCATTGACTTGCTGCTTCGCAATGCCATCTTGGTAGATTCCCATACCAGCAAGCACAGCTCTTGTTCTCGGATTGATCTTCGCTCGACCATCTGAAACAATACATACGACGATCTTCTTCCAAGCTTCCTTGCCCCACATCTTTGAAGACGTGCGCGAATTCATGTACTCGATGTTCTTGATTACACCAATCATCGTTCTCGCGAACAGCTCGTCTTCCTCGTTATACATTGTCACCACAATGAATAGCTCAGTGTGTCGCGGCTTTGCGAATAATCGTTGTCTGAGAGTGAACCGCTTCTTGAAGAACTGACTTGGATCGCAAGTCGCGGCGCTGTATCGCATGTGTGTGAACTCGTCTCTCTCTGGTGGCTGGGCGTGCTGGACTTGATTCAATAATCTTGGTGGAATTGGGCAATCGAGCACTAAGTTGCCATTGAACAACTGCACTTCCTTCACCGTTTTCCATCTCCGAATGGGGGCTTTGATAGGCGGCGCCTCGTTGTAACCACCTTCAAGATCGGTGTGTGATGAGTCTGGATGCATCTGATGCGGGTCTGGTCCATACGAGGTATCTGGCTGAAGCATCGGCCGGCTGTCGGCCTCGTCTTGGTAGTATGGATGTTGCGGCGCGTCGTACGGCGAAGGTTGGGGGTCGTGGAAAGGAGAAGTCGGGCCTTGGTGGAAGTATTGATCGTGCTGCTCTTGTGGATGCGGGCTCAGATTGTACTCTCCACGCCCTTGATGTTCAGCCTGCTGGAACGGATTAGGGGTGTAGCCATGGGCATGAGTATCATCGTACGCCTGAGCGTGGCCGTAAGTGCCAGGCATGTTTGTGACTTCATATGTTGGTTGCGCAGCTAGTCTGTCACTTGATGCCGCAGCAGCGTATTGCCCTGGGCCCATGGGGATCTCGAGAGGCTCATGGTAAGGTCGGTCCTCGAGCTGGTAGGCCGGGCTGTGGTAGCGATCGGGGGAGTTGTGTCGATCCATGAAAGGGTGATTGGGGTCGGTCTCGTGGTGGTCGGGATTGCCGGTGTGGCCGTAGCCGCCTGTTCTCACAGTATGAGTTTCCGATCAAGCGCAACGTCTTGGTCGAAGTCTGAAGGCTTGCACTGGAATGCGGGCACCTCGAACACTTCCTGACCTCTCCCTTCGATGATGAATCCGACGCACCTAGCGGGTTGTAGCTCATCGCGACTATTCCTCTGCTCTTCCAATGTGATTGTGCCTCCGGAAACTCTTCTGTGCTACGGATGCGATGGTTTGCGACGCGCCGGCGCGGGAAGGAACAAATAATGCGAAGGTCGAATCAGGCTGCCGAAATGCGCTGCGCCTTCAATGATTGCGTCGTTGCGGGCAAAGAGCACCCGCGCGAGTTTCAGATCGTGTGGAGACGCACAGCAGCACAGCAGTAACTTTGTAAGTTGTAACCAGGGACAACGAGTGCCGTCGTTCTTGAAGCAGCGAACGGGTCCTTGCAGTTCTGAACAACACAGTAATGACGGAAGAGGTTTGTGAAGGAGAGTCCTGCCAGCAATGATGAGTATTCTTTTCTATCTGGCTGGCTGAAGCGATGTAGCAGCTGACTACGCGGTCAACAGCAGGCCACAGGGCACAGGCGGCGGCAGTGCATGAAACTCTCTCTCAGCCCTTGCAACGCGTGTTGCATCCACAAGACCGCGGATCTGCCACGGCTTTCACCACACCTCCCCCATGCTTGCTGCATTCTTCCTCCAACTCAGCGTGCAACAACTGTTCAAACTTGTGGACGATGGTGTCGCCCTATACCGTAGAGCTTCACAGGAGCTCGTTGTTCCTTGTGCCCTGGTGAGCTTGCCTGCAGAGGATAGGCTCCAGATCTGTCCAGGATAGATCTTAGCTTGCGCCACAATTATGACATCGATGCGAGGATGAAAAGATAAGATGGCTCGGCGCGAGGCTGCTAATTCTCCAAATACACTGCGATTAAGCGAGATGGCGGACGGCGGTGATCCCTAAAAACGGGATCTAACTAGTCAAAGCTAGCGTACTGCCTAAAGGAATTATCCGTATCTTTAAAAAGTTCACGTCTAACGTTTTCAAGCTAGCTGCCGTCTACGGGGATTACCCCCGTCCGCCATCTCGCTTAATCGCAGTGTAGAACATCTTCACCACAAGAATGGCGAGGATGACATAATATTGCCGCCTTGAAAACAGCCAGTCTCGATACAGTAGCGAAAGCCGTGCGCTCTGCGGCTCAACCCCCGCCAGTCCATGAAACTCTCATCGGACGAATCTTGGCACTCTTTTCCTGATCGGCAAAGCCGAGCTTGCCCACAACTCTTCCTCGCCACCAACCACAGTCTATTCCTGCCACACTGCCAAGTCATATTGCGAGTCGAAGCAGGCAGGAAACAGATCAAACGGTGGTTCGTCCGAATATCCGTCTGGGCAAGACCGACCATGGCTTCCAGTGCCGGCTCAGGCAAGCCAGCATCGGTCCTATTTGTCTGTCTAGGCAATATCTGTAGGTCACCAATGGCAGAAGGTTGCTTCAGGAATCTAGTCAAATTCGGCACTCCAGAACAGCATCCACTGATCAAGGATATCGACTCCTGCGGTACAGGTATGTTGGGTCGTAGGATATTGTGCTTGAGGACCTAGAGCTAACACTTCCATCAAAGGAGCATATCATGCAGGCGACCGTCCAGACTCCCGAACTCTCTCGGTCCTAGAAGACAATGGCTTGACTGACTATAAGCACAAAGCGAGGAGAGTCAAAGTCCCGGAGGACTTCGAACGATTCGATTACTTGCTTGCCATGGACGAGGACAACTACCTTGATCTGAGAGACATGGTGAAGAGGGCAAAGAAGAAGGGTCAACTTGGAGACGATGCTTTGGAGAAGGTACACATGTATGGTGTTTTCGGCGGCAAGAATAAGAAAGAAGAGATTGCAGACCCATATTACGGAGGCAGAGATGGGTTCGAGATTGCATACGAGCAGGTTGTTCGTTGTGGCAACGGACTACTGAAGCATATCGAGGAACAAGCCAAGAGCGACGGCTGAGGGAGGAGACGTGAGAGTGATTGGTCTCCACCAGACCATATCAGACGATGAAAGACGTTGAACTTCACAAGCAGACCGGCTGGCGTGGAATTTGGCTCCACGAAGGAGCTTTTCAATTTGAGACATGTCCAATGTCATCCCTTCTTCCGAGTTAGGCTGGCCAGGAAACAGCAGGCGCCAACCGTGGGCCACTGTGCTGTAACCTCGTTATTCTGCATACTTCGAGCAACACACTTCTGCTCCGCCATCTGACTGGGGAGAGATGAGTCACCCTCACCGTCTGATCTACGACATCCTCAAGACAATCCTGCGTCGCAGAGCCCAGTGCGCACCGTACACGTGCCCAAACAGCATATCAAGAGCCATAGCCAGCGGGAAATTACCTTCATTGATCTGCTGGGCGAAGAGACTCGTGTTCATATCGAAAGATCGCGTGAAGAGATCGTTCACGAAGTCTTGGCATAAGATGGGTGGTGGGTGCTCCGTGATGTTGTGCTTGGCAGGCGCCGAATCATCGGTTGGAGGTGTCTGCTGATGTTCGCCATCATGCTGAGGATCACTAGTGGTGACTTGGGGGCTACCATCCTGAGTTGTTTGTGGACTGCCTGCTTGGGTCGTGGGGCTTTCGGCGGCGCTGGGCTGTAGGCCCACATGTTAGCATCACTTTGGCGCATAATGAAAGAGCGCTCACCTCGGGGCCGGGGCCGGTCGTCTTCGTGCGTCGAGTTCTCATGGTTAGCCGTGGACTTCAAGTTGGTTGCGTTGCCAGTGTGACTTTCTTGGAGAGGGCGTGTACGCGCAAAACGGGGTTATTCAAAATGAACTTGGCAACGGCTACCGTTTTGATGATGTTTTGTTTGCATGTGTGTGAAGCTAGCGCTACCTGGCAGCAGCTGGGCCTCACTTCACCTCTTTAGGTTCACTTCAGCTTCAGCTTCTCGACCACGGTCTTGGCCATATCCTGCATACCTGGGCAGTTACCTTCGGCATCTCCACAAAGTTCTCGAGCAAAGGCTCCTTCCCTGCCACCACATAATCCGTCCCATACTCCAACAAAATCTGAGCCTTCACAGTCTCAATGCGAGCGGCTTAATCCTTGTGAAGCGATGCCTCCTAACGCTCGCTCCGCCTTCGATAGCAGCCTCGATGACCTGGACTCGATCTCAAGGGCACCGTTATAAAAGCCGCCGGCAGAGATCATGATATCTTGTCCGCGAAGTGCACTCACCACATGCAGTTCGTCGTGTGGTAGGCTGTCTCAGACACTCAGGTAGTTCACAGTTAATGGTTAATTTGATTTCGAGCTCTGGCGAGACATGACGGCGACTTCGTAAGCCGGGTTGGCCAGGAGAGTGTCCAAGATATAGTAACCAACATTGTCGCCGCCGGCACCATAGACTGTGATCTTGCGGAAGCTTGCCACTATTCCTCCAAGTGATGATGTCGGGATGCTTGGATGATTTCAAAGGCTAGAAGCTGAGGTGTTTGTTGAAAGGAAGTAGTGATCACCCATCACAATTCATATTCAGTTTACAGCAACCCCAATTGCTTGTGCGATCCCTCTTCGCCTAAATGGCTCTTCTGCTCACGCAACGCAGATGCCTAGGCTGTGATACCACTGCATTTCTCTATCAGCGAATAATGCAAGCCAAGACCTATTGGTCCCAAGGAGCACAGATGTTGAATTGAATATTGAATACGATTCAACTCCTATTCATATTCAAAAATGAATATAAATATGAATATAAGGTCAGTGAATATTCGGCACACCCATACATTCACTAGCTATACCTTGCCCGAGGGAATGCTCACTTTGCTGCAGGATACAGGCTACTTCTTAGGCTCGTAACTATTCTGAGAAGCCCTCCTAGCCATTTCCGAAGAAGGCTTGCCTACCTAGAAGAAGCTCTCAGATATCGAAGACAGCTAAGAGAGCCTATACAGACCCTTTAGCTAGCCTTAGCAAGAAGCTAGGGTATTCCGGTTATAACAGATCCTCTTGCATCCCCTTCCGATACCCTATATATGCCCTAGCCTGATTTTAGAAGTATACTTCCAGCTTTGGAAGAGACAAAGATATAAGTTATAGCCTCTCCTAAAGACTTGACTATGCATAGTACTAAATATGGATTGAATATCAATATGCATCTTCACTCGAATTTAGGACTGAATATGAATCCGACCAGTGAATGTTGAATATTCAATATCCAACATACATTCCAAGGAGGCAATTATTCGTAATACAAAGATAAAGTCTTTTGTTAAACGAGGCACGAGGCTTATCACGCATCTGAGCACGACCTCGACTCGATGATGAGTGATCAGATATCGCGCGAAGAGATGAAACCGACACCAGTCTGGAATGTATCGCATTTATTCCAAAAATATCGTCTCAAATGTCAATTAAGCCCTCAGAGGCTGGTGGTCCTTTGTATGACTTCCTGCTGTGAATCGCGTACCAAGCAGCCGCAATGGTTCCGAAACCAACCAGCACGACCGACGCATAGTTCATGCTCACTTCCGTCACAGGTAGAGCCGTCGGCATGCTGAACAGCACAAGCTCGAAAGCAATCCAAGCCAGTGCAATGACATTGCACACCAGGCCCAATCCATACTGTAGTTTCCACCTCGCTTGACTGACTGCCTTGCGTCCAGTTAACAGCGAGAGTCCGATGGGAATCGCATAAGCCAGAGCGAGAGCTTGGACACCAACGCTGATGAATGCTGTGAAGGCAGATGTGCTTCCAAGATTGATTAGGCCAAGAAGCATCTGGATGACGGTAACCAGGATCAGAGCGTTGACAGGGACATCGAGACGCTTGTCGACTTTGGCCCAGAGCTTGGCGCCTGGAATTGCATCGTCACGAGCGAAGGCCCAAGTTGTGCGCGAAGCTGCCACTGTAATTGAGATCGAGCAGAGGACCTGCCATGTCATATCAGATCAGGGCAATGAAAACTACATGTATGGATGACGGGGACCTACCGTGATGCACAACACGAAGAAGATGAGAGCAAGACCGCCACCGGGCGACCCCATGACTCTGAAAAATATGTACGGCAGTGCCTGCCCGGCTGGAGCTCCGATGACATCCTCAAGTGGCGGCATGGTGAAGTTAATTGGCAAGATGAAGAAAATACCCCATATGCCTCCAACAGGTATGCAAAGACTGATGGCACGAGGAACCTTGACGGTTGGGTCTCGGCACTCTTCGGCCATGGAACTAATCATGCCCAGAGCGCTGAATGTATATGCTGCTGGCAGCAGGCCGATGAAGAATGTGAAGCCTCCCCAGCCACTGAACGACGTATCGTAGTTGCCCAATGCGACTGCAGCAGAGTTGCGACCGGCTTCAGCTTTTACTGATAGTCCTATCAGGATGATGAGGATGGACAATACTGTGAAGCCCGCGCAGACTGTGTCGACCATTGGCAAGTAGTCGTTGAAGAAGCAGCAGATGACGAATGTGAGCAGCGTCACGGCGTAGAAGACCAGAAGGAGTTGCCAGTCATCGAGGACGAAGTCTGGGTGATACATTGCGATCGTTCCGGAGATCAGACTGGCGAAGCCGAAGTTGACAGATAATGTGATAGTCCAGTTGCCAATGAGCCAGACCCATCCGGTGATGTATGCGAAGACAGTTTTGAACTTCGGTGCGACTTGAAAGGCCCAATACTGCGGACCGCCAGATGTCGGATATCGGCTGGCCAACTCGCCCAAGCTGACAGCAATACACTCATCCAGTATCAGAACCACGATCCAGCCCACAAATATTGACAGCTGCCCTCCACCATAGATCGCGCTGATGAGTGGTCCTCCTTCTCCGTATGGGATTGCTGCGATGGCCAGACTTTGGAAGAGCAACGTGACCATCGATCTATTCCGCTTCAATTCCTGTGTGTAACCCAGGACCGCGAGCGCGGACTCGCCCTGCTCGAGCGTAATGCTTCCACTGCCATCTCCAGCCTCCACGGGCACTTCCTTCTCCTCGTCCAGACTCATTGTCGCATGTTATGTTCGTTCGTCGATTGATCTGCTTCCAAAAAAATCTCGTGATGTGGTCTGTTTGGTTGTCAGGATAGCTGCGGCATCATGGTTGCAACAGCAGAGCTGCCGAGAGATGCATTGTCAAGTCGTGATCTCGCCCTGAAAGCTACCCCAAGCTTGTGTCTCTTATATACCGTATCTCTGTGCTGCATGGCTCATCAGATAGCCTGCATGCAGGGTGTTGAGGCTGACCATTGAGCGATTGAGGCGCTCCTGGGTCGGTCGGCGTTGGGTCTTGTTGTCCTTATCTGGGTAAAATCTTGGGACAACCGACACGAATCAAACCATGACGGCCATGCTTGAGCTTCATGTTATCTGAGTTGGGAGCGGTTGTACATAGTGCAAGGATACACGATAGGCAACGACGCCGCAACGTTCCCCGCGTCTCATCGATGTCTTCCACTAGCCATTCGATTGAAGGCGCAATTGGTCGAGGCCTTGACTTCTTCTCAACATCTCTGGACGTACAAGCCCGCCACGTCCTTCGCAACCTGGAATTGCCATTATCCTTGACGTAAAATGTGCTTGTACCTGGCGGCTGCGCGTGAACTTGCAGAATGTCATGAATCGCCTAGATAGGCGCACCCAGGCGTATACGACATACTTCCGACGGTATACTGTGTACTGCACGGGCGGCTTGTCTTCGGCTATACGACAATTAGGCTTCGAGAAGAACGTTAAAAGAACTATAATAGTAGCGAGGTAAATCTTTAGATTAATAAGATCGATTAGCCTATAGAATAGATATCTATATAGTAGTATAATAGAGGACTCTAAATTTAAATTTAAAGTCTAATAGTTATATTTACTTAATTTATATTATCTTTTTAAAATAGTATAGTAAGACTTTTATTTATACTTACTAACTACTATTTTAAATATTTACAGTTTTCTTAAATTATTCTATATTTTTAACTTTTAAGTCTAATTTATCTTAGCTTTTATTTGTCTTTTGTTTGTCTCTTATCTCTGCCTTAGATTCCACTAATCAAATAATCGGATTCTAAAATCGGAAGAGTTGCGGAGGAGCTAAGCAGGACTTCGTACTACTAACCGAGACTGCTACAAATCTCGAGGCCTTCAAGCTGGCTATCTGCTTGCCATTCTTCAAGAACTCGTACATAGTCTTCAATTCCTTTCGCCCAATGGCTTTTGCGAGCTGCAAGGTATTGTTGCTCTTTAGAAAGCTGATCCGTCTCACCTTCACTATTGAAATAGCTGGGAGTGCAACCTGACATCGGCGCGAATGTTGCGGCGCCTGCGAGGCATTGCATTGTCCAAGCCTCTTCGCCCTCGGATGAAGGTTGAATTACGGGCGTACCTCCTACTCGTTTCGTGGCCTCGGCGATTATATGAGCAACATGTTCGGAGAGTAATTCCAGAGTAAACATGAAGTTTGGACTGGCAGACGACTGAAAAGGTCCTGGCCAGAACATGTTTGGAAAGCCTCTCGTGGCGACTCCGTGCAGTGTGGACATTCCTCGCTCGTACCTTTGATCAAGCGTCTCGCCTTCAGTACCGATACATTCAATGCCGGCTTTCTGTGGTGGTGAGCCGGCGCCGGGTGAAGCATATCCAGTAGCCACGACCAGAACATCCAGCTCATACTCATGTCCTCTATATAGAACACCATTTGGTGTGACGCGATCGACACCTTCACCATTGGTGTCGACTAACGTCACATCGGGCCTGTTGAAAGCCGGAAGATACTCGTCATGGAAGCATGGTCTCTTGCACCATGTATTGTACCAAGGCTGGAGCGAGCTCGCAGTATTCTGATCTCTGACTGTTTTGGCTGCCCGGCTTCTTACTCCATTCATATGCTCAAGGTCTAACGCCTGCATCTTGGCGACATGATCACCAACGTTCTCCATCGTAACGTTGTAGGATGGCCCCCCTATTAATGCCGAGAAGGTTGGTAAGTGTGTCCAGCCGTCGTCGACTAAGTCTACTTCTGGCTTTGGGTCTGCATTTGTGACAAACTTAAAGAAGTTCATGTTTCGATCTCTTTGCCAGCCCGTTCTGGAGGCGATGTCCGACTTCCAGACAGCCGGATCAGTCTCCCGGTTATTTCGGACAGTGACTGAAGACGGCGTCCTTTGGAATACATACAGCTGCTTCGACCATTTAGCAAGTTGAGGCACAGCTTGCACAGCTGTCGCACCAGTGCCAATGATGCCAACGCGTTTGTCCTGGAGCTTCGTCATGTCCGGCAACGCGGAGCTGCCACCAGTGATGTCGTAGTTCCAGCGAGCAGTGTGAAACATGCTGCCTCTGAATTCATCTATGCCGGGCAAATCTGGTACTTTTGCATTGGCGAGAAGACCATTGGCAAGGTACACGAAATCGGCAGTCATATTGATCGTGCAAGGGTTGCCACCTTTTGGTTTCTGTTCCAGTTGAAGCTTCCAACATCGTCTTCCGGCATCCCAATGCATTCGTTTCACTGAGGATTGAAACATGGCAGTTTTGATTAGGTCATACTTCCCACAGATTCGCTCAGCATATTCACGGAGCTCGTCGCCGCTGGCGTATTTATGCTTCGGCATGTAGTCCATCTCTTCAAGAAGTGGCATATAGATGTAGGCCTCCACGTCACACATAAGTCCTGGGTATCGATTCCAGTACCTAAATTGAAGAGAGGCGTCAGTACACGTTTGCGATACTTCCATTCATCCGCTGAGCCAGCAGCACGGTCCACGTTGCGGAGCGCACAGCTCTCTGGAAGACAGAGCCCAGTGGAGCCAGATCAGGGCTCGCATCTTCGAAGCAAAAGACAGGGACTTCGGGCAGCTCACCAAGTGCCCCCAACCCCTCCAGCCGGATCGACAATCAATATGTCGTCCGCTTGAAAGCCAGCTTTGATGAGATTTACTGCGAACAAGATGCCACCGAACCCGGCTCCCACGATGACAAACTTGCGGTGGCCTCCATCTAAGACGACTTGCTGGATTGGAGTTCCAGGGTCTATCCAAGGGTCCTCTAGTAGATAGCTTAGCTTTGCTGATTGTTTCGGGTCCAGGTATTGGCTGGAACCTTTTCCAAGGCGTTTGTCTCGTTCTTGAGCATATCTTTCCGTATAGTCGACACCGGTGCTGATTTGAGGCCCGTTCAAATCGCCAGATGGGACATTTGCGCCGACTACTTCCACAGCTGCCGGCATGATTCAGCAGCACACGCGAGTTTCAAGGCTGGACCAGGCTAGAACGTGGAGTCTTGGAATCTTGTCAAATGGATGAAGCATGTACTGCCGAGTGGTGATGGACCACTTGCTGCTCAAAGAGATGTGAGGGCTGGACATTTCCATCTGGAAACCGTTCATGGGAGCAATGCTCCTTTTAAGAAGGCTCCGCAGCATTGCGATGTTCCGTGGATCAGCACTTTAGTACCTCGCATCTGGTACGAGGTGATGTTGTTGGTGCAACCGAAGGAACCTAATAAAGTCGATCGTTCAGTGAATCCTCCAAGATGTTGCTCCGCACCTGCACGTTGTGCATTTCGGACCCTTAAAACCTAGTTACTCAGGAGTCAGCAATCCTTGCAAGGGTAGGAAATCCAGGATATCGTTGTGCCGAGGTGGATCGTTGTGCATGCATGACGAGCGCAGCGCCGCGGCGAGCATAAACACGCCAAGAGGACCACTTCCCGTGGTCGTTGTATGTACCAAGACGGCTTCTCTTCAGCGCGAAATGTCAACAGCATAGGTTGCAGCAACATATCGTGCATTTCACCAGCTCTGGGTTGATTGATTGGCACAGAGCTTCTGTCTGCGACGCAGCAAGCGTACTCTATGGTCAGAGGCAGAGCTATTCGGTACAAGGTACCTAAATATCTTTCCTTGCCGGTGTCAGGACCACTTGCCTGGACCAGACGCTCAGTAAATCGCTTGTTGGTTCCCATCCCACTTTTCTCACTCGAACGACTGTTGACGCGACGAGAGCCACAATTGTTGCAGAGCCCAGTGAACAAAGCCAATCCCCCAGAAAGCACCATCACAGGCT